>NW_010168228.1:4713-11708 GCF_000695765.1 Mesitornis unicolor | reverse complement strand
GCTCATGGTCATCCTGCTGTCTACCAACACCACCACCAGGTCCTTTTCTGCCTGGTAGCTTTCCATCCACTCGTCCCCAAGCCTGTAGCACTGTATGGGGTTATTGCGGCCAAAGTGCAGGACCCGGCACTTGGCCTTGTTGAAGCTCATAGAGTTGGCCTCAGCCCATTGATTCAGCCTATCCAGGTCAGAATACTGGATACTTTATTCCTGATGACTCTGTAGAAATCTTTCCTTTTTTACACTCATATCCCCTGCTAAGTTCAACTTGAGGTGAGCTTTGACTTACCTGAACCCATCCTTCCACAGTCAGACAGCGTCTCTATATCTCAGCATCCTGAGTCACCTGGCCCTGCTTCCATCTCCTGTACACCTCCTTTTTATGACTGAGTGTAGTTGGGAGCTCCTTGCTTATCCGTGGAGGCCTCCTGCTCCCTTTTCTTCATTTCTGCCTGTTGGGATGGACCATTCTTGAGCTGGGAGGTGGTGATTATTGAAAATCAACCAAGTCTCCTGGACTCCTCTCCAGGGCTGGCTCCCATGGGATTTTTCCAACCAGATTTCTGAACAGGAGTTACAGTCTGTTGTAGTCTGTGGTTATGATACTGCTATTTGCTGTGCTGCTTTTTCTCAGGATCTTGATCTCTGTCATCTTATGGCCACAATAGCCAAGGCTGCTCCAGTTTCCATCCAGTTCATTCTTGTTTGTAAAAATGAGGTCCAATAAAACATTTTCCTGCTTGGCTCCTCAAACACCTGTGTAAAGTCATTGTTGACGCACTTCAGAAACTTTTTGGATGGCTCATGCTCTTCTATGTTGCCCCTTCAGCAGATACCAGGGTAGTTTAATATCTCAGGACCTTTGAATGTGGGGCTTCTTCCAGCTGTTTGAAGATGACCCTGGTCTATTTCTTCCTTCTAAGTATGTGGTCTCTGTAGCAGACACCCACTGCAATATCTACCACATTGGTCTGCCCTCTAATCCATAGGGCCTCAGGTGGCTTTTTGCTTGTGCCCAGGCAGAGCTCTACACATACCCACTGCTCAGTCTGATAGGCAGAATGCAACACTGTGTAAGGGCTGAAAAACTCAGGTTTGATACAACAGTGTTACTTTCAAACTTTCAGATGAGGACAATGTAGGCTTTAAAGTCTATGCAGTTTTGATTATAGGTTTTCTATATTTTGCAAGGTAACATCTGTGTTTTGATCTTTGTGGAGGTACTTTTCAGTATGCAAATCTTAAGTGAAATCCTGCTGCAAACGTCAGTTAAAGTTCACGTCTATGGTTCTGTATAAAGAAAATGGTGCAGTTAGCCTTTTTTACCACTGCTAGCTAGAAAACAAATACGAAGAGTAAACAAGGAAAAGAAAAAGCGATATTGATGTTAATTGAACATAGAAAATTCTTATGTCATTAAAGAAGCCGTGCAATCCTGGAAGGGGTTTTCCATTTTAATGCCTCCTAGAGGATATGCGATAAGAGGTATCAAGATGGCAGCTTAAGATTATTTTATGAACTACACAATACGGACTTTTGAGTGACTGCGAAACTAAACTGGGTCTTAAACATGCATCTGCACAGCATGAGACACTGAATGAATGAGTTCTGGCTGCGACAGTATATCGGTACTGGTATAACCCTGCAGACAAATACTGCAAAGCTCCAGTTCCTTTGCTTGCTGTATTTGGGCTGCTGCTTCAAGTCAATGCTTTGCACAGACATTTCTAAGTCACATACTAAGACCTTCTCACCTGCAACAGTTGCCCCAGTGTTACAACAATGTGTAAAGGGAAGGCGCCTGCCTCACCTGTGATTCCCCACATCCCTTTGCTGAAGGTAAGAGGACAAACACTCTTTGCAAAAGTCTTCCCTCTCTGGGACTCACCCCTTTAGCTGAACTAGTATCCAGTTGTCTGAAAGGCTCAGTTCCAGAATAAGCATGTATCTGGCTTCTTGTCACAGGCCGTGTCATGACATGCCTTTGCAGCTGGTCAGGTGAGATAGCAAAAGATGTATAGCTACAAAATATATACAATTCATCCCACTGCACTAATTTGTTTCTCTGTCCATCTGTGATGTGGATTAGCAGCCACAGCAATAAAAAGGCTTTGGGAAAATCTTCTGCCTAGCAGAAGACTTTAAAGTATCACTTGAATTTTTGTGCTTTTGAAAGATGAGGGGACATTAAGGAGTTCTTCCTACTGTGTCACCTCCCAGCACTCTTCATCTTAATTTCACTGACTTATAGCATGTTGTCATATCCTCCTTCAGATGTGCCTTTGGACCTAGTGCGTATTGGCAATTAATATGCTGAATATAAAGAGAGGGTTGCTGTTTCCTATCTCAGCTGTATTTCTAGGTGTCACTATCTACATGTCACTGACTTTGTAAGCTCACTTGCACTGCATCTTGTCAGCCCTGTGCCTTCCCCTCCTCACAGTCAGGATGCACTGATGCTGTGGTACCAGCCAGCAGCTGGAAACTGGTTTAGTTCTGGCTGTCATCATGCGTCAGCACCCGCAACAAGCTTTCCGGCTGGTAGTATTTCAGATTGTTCTAGACAAGTGTGTTTGTGTGTCACCTGCACTTATTCACTGTACTGCAGTTCAACAGCAGAAATAACCTGTAGACAGACTGCTTTTAGTTTATCACTGATTCTTTAAAGCTTAATCCCAAAATTATTTTCTTCCTCTGGACGTCTCAAAGCCCTTGTAGATCTACCCAGAAACTAGTTTAGGATAAAAATGGTGGAGCCCAATTCATGAAAACACTTTTTTTCCACAGACAGTTGGTGCTGTTGAGTCTTTGTCAAAGTCAGAGGCACTGTCACCTTTGGACTCACACCCAGACAAGGCTACAGAGATAATCAAAGCATGAGAAAACCTTGTGGGAGGGATTAACAAGTCAGACATGGCTCAAAATAAACTTTTCTGGATAATGTTTGCTGCTCAATGCTACCCAGTAGCTTTCAAAAAATAAAATACTGTCGCTTCAAAGAGTTAAAGAGTCTCCTACAGGCATAATAGTTTCTCTACTAACACATCTTTAGGAATAAAATGAAGGAAGGACAACTTTGATGTTTTTTTTCTTCTTAAGGAGTTACAGCAAAAGGTTAGTGTTTAAAAATGTACTTTACCAACAGCTGACCAGCAGTAGCAAGAAGACCAAGATTTTTGTCTCCTCTGTGTCCTGCAGTCACTCCTCTGTGCAGTGTATTTCTGGTCACAAACAGGAATCAGCTCTGTCAATTTGCAGGCAGGGGTAATAAATGTTTTCTGTAACCGCCAGCATGTGGTTGGCACCAGACTGCTGTCTCTTGGAAAGTCAGAGGCCCAACCCAAGCCCCATCACTGCTTACTGAAAGTTGTTCAATGAAAGCAGCCAGAACCACTAGCTTGAACCTTTTTTTGAACCAAGTACTTCTTCGTCTGCTGGGGATGTTAATACAAGAGACAGCCAGAGCCAGGGTTCAGATTAATCCCGGACAAGGCTGGTTGAACACACCAGAGAAGTGATGGAAGCAAGGAGATTTCTCCCCCTCTCTGACTGTGATCCCACAGAGCCTTCTGATGCACACTTAAACATCATCTGCTGGATTACCTGCTGAGTCCAGCCCTTTTTATTCAGAAGCAAATATGGGGAGATGTTTGTTTTTGTATAATAGTAAAGCAGTGTGTGTATTTAAATAACTGAGCTCTTTCTGTTTCTGCTGGTCCAGGGATGGGGAAAGTGGCAGCTGTGTTAAACTTCATCTGATTTTGCCCAGTGCTACTCACAGCACTCCAGCAGAGACTGGGTAAGAAAAAAAGTGTGAAGAGGCTTATTATTGCTCATCTCTTATTGGAGACAGCTATTAATTGGCATATATTAACATGGCTACACCCTTAAAGCCACATAGGGTAGATGTATAAGGCCAAAATGAAATATTGCTTCTACTGGGAACCTGGGACAAATTTTACCTTCTTAATGAAATCATGTATTCGCAAAGTATTTCTACCACACAAGAACTGGTTGCTTCACACAAGTTTGTGAACCATATCCTTCCATTGATGCAGGAATTACAGTCTTTCCCAAGTTTATTGAAAGAAGGATGCTTCTTTATGTGAGTTTGCTGTGCACTTTGAACCCACTTTGCCTGCTTTATCCTCCTTTACGGCAGATCCAGCTCTGCCAGGTACCAAAGACAGTGATCAGTTTTGCTGCTGGCTTTGCAGGAAGCAGGGTTAAGCTCAGTGTCCTGGAAAAGCTTCTGCAGAGCCATTGGCCCACCTGAGCTGGTAAGATGTGTGGGGTTGTAACCAAGTTCAGAGTGGTTCATTAACTCTTCTGAAAAGCAAAAATGGTCTGCCCCACTCCACGGCAGTGTGGTTCTCCCAGTGCTATCAGTGTGGGACTACCCAAACTTCCCCAGAAGCAGGTGACATTCAGGGGTGATTGCATAGTACATGGCACTGCAGTCACCAGTGGGAAGCTGAACACAGACAAAAACAAAGCCATGGGGAACAACATGTTAGTGGCAAATCCAAAGCAGCTAAGGACGCACAACAAAAGCTAAGCTGAAACAAACGGCAAAACTGCCACAGATTCCTGCAGAACAGAACCCCGGTGAGGTGGATGCTCTTCACTGGGGTGGAAGTGCCCAAGGTGCCCCTTGCAGCTGGGGCTGCAGTGAGGTGCTGAGAGGAGGGAGGAGGTCCAGCTGCAGTGGGATCCTGGCTTTCAGACTGTGACACGTCGGAAGGTGCGAATACTGGGGCTTGGTCTGCCAGAATTATTAGAAAAAAAATTCTGTAGCAGTCACAGGAGTGGCATTTCCCTCCCCCCTCCCTCAGCTCCTTTATGAAGCACTAACCACAGCATCAAGACGTGAGCCTTATTGCAGGAGACATTATTTGCCACAAGCAGCTCCCAGGAACATGCTGAACTCAGGCACAGGAGTGCTTTCTAGGACTTCACTGTTTCAGAGCAAGATGCAGTTGTCCTTTTATTGAACTATCAGGCCATCCCATCCTGAAGAAAATTTTGTTCAGGGAAGAATAAATTCCACATCATGAACGGTATGTACAAAGCTGTAAACAGCTCATAGAACAGAAAGCAGAGAGCATCCTGAATGTTTGGGAATTACACAGACAACAGATTTTTATTTTTTCAGAGCATGAAGATTAGAATATTTGTCTCTACCTTTCAAATTTTCTTTTTAAGAATTTTACAACAAGAAGTAAAGCAAACAGGAAGCCCTAAAGATGCAAGTCAGAACATATCTCGTATTTCATCTGGACAACCAGTGGTACTTTGTCACTTCCAGTGATGGCAGTATTTTGGAGGAGTTCATTTAACAGGACTGAAAAAGGTTTATACAAACATATAATGAATAATACGTTATTATATGAAGATATAGTGCATAATGCAGATATAATGCATCAGCAGAACGCAAATGTGTTCAGTATGCTGTATAATTTAAAATGAGGAAAGCATCTAAGTGTTTGCTTTCTAAGAAAAGACAGGAAATTGTGTACAGTTCTTGATTGTGATTAAAGGAAATTTCCCACATTTTCCTCCATTCTCCAGTGATATGTTCAGGAGAATCTGCAAGAGATAACAGGAAACTGTAAAAAAGAAACAGAAAAAGAAAACCTTCCCAGGACTCCAGTGCTATGTTTGAATGTTTTTAGTATCTTTTCTGCCCACATTTGATAATATAAATTGCTACATACCTAATATGTAACACCTAATACTTGATTTCAGGCCTGGAGGTTTGCTTAGCTTCAGGATAAGAGATCTCTCTCTTTCTCTCCTCCAAACAGAAGAATGGTAAACATTAATAAAAAAATCTGGAAGTCACTGTCTGTAGTTTCAGTCAGAAACAGTCAATGCAAAGGTGGCATTAAGGAATGCAGCTAACAGCATCAGGCATCATCTACCCAGCAGTGTCCTGAAAAGAAGCCAGGTCAGCACGTGTGCCGGGAGCAGTATCCTGCTGGGACCATCCCACTGTTGTTTGGAGAAGCAGCAGCACTAACCTGTGCTTTCATTGAGCTTGTCTAATTTACAGTTTTTGTAAGTATAGTGCCTTGTTTTGAAGACTACTGAAAGTTTTACAAACTTCTATGTACTAAATATTTGTGTATATATAATACTTGCATACATTATGCAGTTGTGTAGATGAGTCATCCTGGACACATACTCGAGGACAGAGTTAATACCTTCAGCCGTACCCTGTTGGCTGTCTTTTCATGCTACCCATGGAGATCATGCAGAATCACATCCTTCACAGTAGATGATGTTTTAAAGATGAAAGTGTGTGTGCGTGATGCAATAAATCCACTTTATTTTCCTATTTCTCTGGGTGGTGTGCTAGGATGGCTGACCTTTCAGAAAAGCCTAAAAGTAGACTATTGCAGACTACAAGCATTCATGATCAGAAGTTCCCACAGAGACTGTGGTCACCTGTTAACTGTCTACTGGGAGTGAAAGCTCTTTTCCTAGACTTCCAGAATGTCTGTAAAGCTCAGTACAGCAACTGCCTCTTCTGTGTTGTCTTAAGAACTGCAAAATGAATAACAGAACTGCAATATAAATAAAGCCTATTCTAGCAACATTTTCAATGTCTTGATTTTGATCTGCTCATTTCTAATACAACTGATTTCATGGCCAGTAGTAACAAAATCATGTTCAAATTCCTTCCTAAAATCAGGAGATTCTTCCTGTTTCACAGTAGAGCACTGCAGCAGGAGCTTGACCAATTTCTTAGAAGCCAGTCAGAAAACAATGAAAAAGAAAGAGCTCAGAACTCTAAAATCTTAATGTAGATCATGAATCACAGATTCATCCTTTGTTTCACACAGAATCACAGAATCACAGAATCGCTCTGTTGGAAAAGACCTCTGAGATCATCACGTCCAACCGCTCCTGTCTACCCCCTAAACCATATCCCTAAGTACCTCGTCTACCCGCTCTTTAAATACATCCAGGGATGGTGACTCCACCACCTC
>NW_010168228.1:0-4630 GCF_000695765.1 Mesitornis unicolor | reverse complement strand
CCCTCCACCCCCTGGGAGAAAAGACCAGCCCCCACCTCTCTACAACCTCCCTTTAGGTAGTTGCAGGTGGTGATGAGGTCTCCCCTCAGCCTTCTCTTCTCCAGGCTAAACAATCCCAGTTCCCTTAGTTGCTCCTCATAAGGCTTGTTCTCCAGACCCTTCACCATCCTTGTGGCTCTTCTCTGAACACGCTCTAGAATCTCAACATCTTTCTTATAGTGAGGGGCCCAGAACTGAACACAGTACTCGAGGTGCGGCCTCACCAGTGCCAAGTACAGGGGGATGATCACCTCCCTGGACCTGCTGGACACACTGTTTGTTGTGATCCTCTGTATTATCATTGCATTGCTTTATTGTTTAGGGAAAGTAAATCATTCTTTGAGTCTATGATTCTAAATCTCTTAAGGAAGAGGTGGATGTAGTGGGTTCTTGACATTTAAAGAAATTTAGATACCAACTGCTGTGTCATCTGAAATTATTTTAAGGAGTCAGTAAAGTGAGTATCAACAAATAAGGCACCCAGTTTACCTTTGTATTTTCCCTACTGCACTTAATTTAAAAGCTGCTGATGTGCATTTTCTCTATCAGACATAAATTCCCAGCAACTTGTGTATGTATGTTAAAAGTTATGCATTTTCCTATATGTTGTCAATAGTGGGAGCTATACCAGGTGGTCATTCGCTAGACAAAGCTATGCCAGCCTTATGTTTAATAGGATACAGAGACAGCTCAGTCTGCAATGGCTACGCTGCATGTTGTGATCTGCTGGATAAAGAGCCCCGCTCAGCACATCCGACAGTACAAAACCAGTCTGTGCACAGCCACACAAAACGCAGCTGAACCTGTAACTAGAGCACGCACGGGCTTCACCACTAATAGACTGAAGAGTGCAACCAGTTTATGATTTGCTGAGTCAGCAATCCCTTCTGGCTAGCAAACTTGTTCACTAGAATGATTTATCATAAAGGTGAACAAAGACAAAGAAAATACTTTGACAACCATTCATTTAAAAATGTGAATAAATATTGCAGAATATTTGGCTGCTGTTTTATCCTGTGCTGTGAAGATTAAACATTCTGGAAAGCTTTGCCAATCAGGCATAATGTTGAATATAGCTGCAGAAAACAGACCAGTTTCAGTGTTTTCCAGCTCTTCTGAGAAATGCGTGCTTGTGTTTCATGGTCTGCCTAAGCAAATTCTGAAAGCAAAACACCAGCTTTAAGGCTCTGATTCAAAAGCTATTGAAAACAAATGGGAATCTCTCCCATTGACCTCAGTGGTGTTTGGATCACAGCCTGAATTGTTTCAGTACAACTCAATGTGGACTAAAGCACTCAAAGCTGAATGCTTTTCCAGAGATTTGTGTTATTCTAGGAGGATGAAGTATGACACTGAAGATCATGAAATATTTCTTCCTTCCAACTCAAACCATTCCATGATTCTTGCTCTAGCCTGGTCACTTTCTCCTTGAAATATTGCTGTAGAGACTGTCATATCATTGAAGAAAGCTGTTTGATTTATGAGAAATCTTAAAACTTCCAGTTGTCTTCCAGTCACCAGCCAGGTTAAGCACATCTCAAAACTAGATCACTAAGGTATATTCCTTAAATCTGCTGATTAACTGATAATGCAAGGATTTTTTTTTAAGAGATCTAAATGGGAAATTTGTGATCACACTTGATTTGACCTCAATCATTGTTAAGGATTTGCTGTCTCACTAACATAGAAAATCATGATGGCAAATAAACTTCTTCGTAGACATAAACTAAGAACTTGTGCACTTGTCTCTTTCCAAAGATTTTCAGGGAACATTGTAATTACACTTTTCTCCTCTATAAATTTTACTAAATTTCTACTTTTCCTTATTCCTGTATTGTACAATACTTATTATTGTATAAAACAGTTTGTCAAAAATACCTTTGAGAAAATATGTATAGCTATAAATCTCTGAAAACTTCTAGACCTTTGACTAGAAAGCAATTACCCTTATCTTAGTATTTCTGAATGAAGAAGGATTCAGTGCCTCCACACTATTTAGTACTTCAGCTTTGCTTTCTATGGTGGGAAGACTCATTCACTTTTCATGGCTGTAACAAAACTGCCACTTTTTACTCACCTCTTAGCACGTCAAATGCTGACTGAGAAAGTTATGTTTATTCCAGGACCAAAATAAATGCTATGTAGTAGTACACAACAGGAGCATGTACATCCTTTATGCCACAACTTTGTAAAGCAGAAAGTATTATTGCTGTGGTCTGTCTTAAACTCTTAGCAACTTGGGTGTCGCTTTAGTGTAATTAAAGTATTTAAAAAAAATATCAAGGTCCCTTAGAATATAAGCTATTGGCACATGACTGTGCTTGAAAGAAAATTGAATCATGTGGTCTAAAGGGTTTCCTTGGAGTCTAAATAGCAATGGCAAATAAATACAAGAGTACTGGTTTGACTGTGGATCTTTGGATCATACATCCAAAACAATGGAAAGATCAGAGAGAAGGTAAAAGGGAGATCTCCATGTGGACTGAGGAAAAGTCAAGTGAAGTTTTGAACTGAATGCTGGCTGAAAAGACGTTTATGGCTGGAAGCAAGAAAATGTTCCCTTCTAATTTCATGACTTGTGCTCCAGAATTCTGAATGCCATACATTTTTCGCTTAGTGTAAGTATTGTATCATATGTACCTGATCACCAGTCAGCATTGATTTGTCCTCTGTCTCTAGGAAAAGACATGGGGAGTTGTGAACTTTGAACTCACCAAGTCAAAAATGGCATGGAGAAAAAGGAATTGGTGTCCTTCTGGAGTTCTACAAGAATAGATGCCACTTCTTCGCATTTTCCAGACCTATGTTTAGCATTGGAATACTTTCAAAGTCTCAGAGTCTCATTGAAACTATATATGGACCATCTTCAAAACTTATTTGAATAGTTCACAAAGCATGGTGGGTTTTGTTTTATAATAATGTTTTTTATAATACTAATGTTTTCATCTAATAACACCACAAGAATACTTTTTGCAGGCTATTTCATAAATCCTCAAAAATACATATATACTAAGATAAGGGAGATTTTACTGTCCTCTGATTTTAAAAAGATCAACACTTCAGCTGCATGGCAGAGCTATTTTTCAAGTAAGAAACAGGGAAAATGAAGTCATTAAATATTCAAGGCTAGAAAAAACCTTAAAGGTAACATACATTTTGACAGCATCCTTTTAAGTAATTTTTGTGGTTTTCCTTGAACTACTTCATCAGTTATTTATAAGCCATATCACATAAATCATAAACCATATGAAGGAACAATTTACAAGCAATGAAATCTGTATTAACATCTGAAAAAGTATGTATTCTAAAATTTCAAGACAAAAAAATGTGCAGTGCATTCTTTTCAGATTTCCTGTTTCTCCTCTCCCTCTCCACTGCCATTCTTGATATGAGAAGAAACTTTCACAGAAAGTTTTCACTGCAAGCCCAGTTCTTCAAAATGCTGATTGTCCTCTGATTTTCAGATTGACTTTCTATACTCTACAAAATTAATCAGTTTTTTAATCAACACAGAGTGATTGCTTTTTGAGCTTGGAAATGCTTTGTGGTCCTTAACTACTCATTTACTAGTGCCCTTGTCATTACTGGCAGAAGAGATAATACTGGGTTTTAACCTGTATTGCCACCTCGCTCAAAGAAAGATGATAATTATTGCTACATTTTTCTTATATCAATGAACCAAAGTATTAGATGTTAATTTTTATAGTCCTTCAACTGCAAAAAGGAACTTTTCTGAGAAATATTTTACTGAGCCAATGCTGGTCATATAGCAGAGTAGTTCTATACTAAAGTGAAAATTGCTTCCTTTGTCTTTCTTTTCTATAGTTTAACAAAAATAAAAGGAGGAGAGGAAGGCCCTAGTTATTTGGCTTTCAGTGAGACTGGCACTTGCAAAAGCCCTGATCCTGTCTGCACCAGTTGGACAGAGTTATATGTCAGAAGACTGGTGAATAGCTCAGTTTTAAGCCTTTAAACCTTCTCGTCAAGCACAAAGCTGACAACACGAGTCAGAGAATAAAGCCTACTGCTTGGCTGGTTGAAGAAAATGTTTGAAGCAGAGCAGTCCCTTGGCAGACTGTAAGACATGTAGACACCACAGTTTCCTGCCACACAGCTAAGAACAATAACAAAAGCTATAGGCAACAATAACTCTCATTATGGAAATAAGAATTATTCAACATTGTGCTCTTTGCTGAGCTGTTGGCAATACCAAACTTGTCGGGTAATGTTGTTTTATGCATAAAGAAATTCACTGAGAGATCCCCCACCCTCATATCTTAAGAGCATGAAATACTTACATGGATTATCACATGCAGAGAGCATTGATTGTATCGCAGCATATGGCTATCTAGTTGGAAGACCTGAAATAGAAATGGCCTTTACCATTCTGGATTGTGGTGAGTAACATTTTTCCATTAGATGCGGAAGAATTGCTGTCATCTCCCTAATTACTCAAGGCATAATTCAACCTGACAAAACAAAGATTTATTTTTCTGGACTTTTTCTCCTTAATTGTGATAGGGGTGCGCTATGATAAAGAATAGCTGATATGCTGTTGTTGTTTAGGCCCAGTGCATAACAGAGCACCACG
>NW_010168227.1:0-9144 GCF_000695765.1 Mesitornis unicolor | reverse complement strand
TTCTGTGATTCTGTGATTCTGTGATTTCGTGATTCAGGTTGGCTATAACCTCTAAAGAGGATGTTTTGGACAAAAATTAACAAAAGTCAGTGGAAACCATTTTTCCAATAAAACCTTCCAACTTTTATAAACAGTCTTCTTTGCATTACTATTGTGAAACACTTGGGATATAGCAACAGTGTAGTTAAACACTGTGGAGCTGCACAGCTGTTTGAAGGATAAAATGAGTAGTATAGGGCTTGCAAGATGTAAAGGCAGTTAGTGGGTGACTAAGTTACAGAGGAAAGCTGTAAGAGACATGAGAGACGAAACTATGACTATGAAGGCTTGAAGAAGTCATTCTCACCACTCTATAGTGACTCAGGCAAGTCCCTTACATATTCTGAATCTTAGTACTAACTCTTAACTGCAATATACAATGAACTTCTGAAATACTAGGATTGCTCACTTATCCAAATAAGCCTTTGATCACTCAGATTTGCTGAGTTCTGAAAAATCTGACCTATGGCAGTCCTGATTTGAGTGAGAAGAAAGTTGTATCAGTTGACCTTCACAGGTCTGTTCCAATCTCAGTTACTTAATGGTGTTATGACTCTTTTCCAAACTTTTTCAAGTCCAATTTAAAACCTGAAAATATTTATGGAATC
This sequence comes from Mesitornis unicolor, assembly GCF_000695765.1. Taxonomy (NCBI): domain Eukaryota; kingdom Metazoa; phylum Chordata; class Aves; order Mesitornithiformes; family Mesitornithidae; genus Mesitornis; species Mesitornis unicolor. The sequence continues at coordinate 8,497 of NW_010168227.1, read as the reverse complement.
TAAAAAATTAACTTTTCTTAATTTTTTCATTACTGATAACTCCTAGTTACATTTTTTCTTTTATCAGCTATAAAGCTGATGTATTATATTCCATAAAATATTAACACTCTTAGGAGGGGAATAATTAAGATAATGTCTATTATTCTCATTCAATAGCCTATGTATGTAAGAAAACAAGGTGCACATGTTCCTGTGAAAAGTGCTGTGAAAAATGCTATAAACATGTCACAGAAGGGTTCTGTGTTGCTTTTACATCTTCTAGATTCCTATGCGAATAGAATTTTCTTTCCTTCTTCCATTCCTCACCATGCCATAATATCTGACAGTTATCCAGTACTCACAATTCCTACACCTTGTAGTGATTGCAAAAGTAGTTCTAGTAGTACCCTTTAGAGTTTACACCACTTCAGCAGTTCCGCTCTGGTGTATTATAAGCCTCATTTTGCAGCACTTACTGAGGCAAACTTATCATTGCCTTTGTTGATTTCAAACCACAGGATCCAAAATAAAAATGAGAGGTAAAAATTAGGCTAAATGCATTCTTTTCACCCCTATACTGTGCTGAAGTCAGATATGGTTACGGTTGTTCTAAAAATATTGCTCCAATTAATTTCAGCATACTTGCAGTTGTCTTTTCTGAATTTTTAAGCAAAAATAAATAGATGCTGTGCCAAGGCTAGTAAAAATAACGTATTTTCAGTTAAAACAATGAACTCATTAAGTAAAAACAGATTTTCACACTATGATATGATAACCTGCAGTCAAAGCCAGACAGGATTAACTGCTAAATGAAGCTGAACAGTAAGAAACAGAAAGCATTTTTCTTTTTGTGAAACTAATGTTCCAGTTGTACATTTCCTTTCTCATTTTCCTTTCTCTGTTGTCCTAGAGAACTTTGCTAAGAAAGCATCACATGTAGAATTGAAAAAAATACAGAAAATTCTTTGTGACTGATTTATAAATCATTATAATATTCCTGATACTAGTCAACATATATTTATTGCATTAGATAAGAATTCGGATGTAAGGACTTCAGAAGTTCTCATTCAAGGCAGTCATTGTTCTAATAACATAAATATAAAAAAATCGATATTTAAATTTCTATTATAAAATTACAGTTCCAGAGTTCCCCACTAAGAAACAATATATACTGCACAGCTTTCCCCCCCCCAAGAATATTAGGCTAATATGATATCCATGTGGCTTACTCCACTCTGTCCATTCAGATCTCTTTCCGTCTTTTTATAAACTTTGAAATATTCTGTCGCACTCAAATACGACTTCTGTCTGAATGAGAACAACAGAACAAAACCAGTAATGACATGAGTACCCAGAAGCAATCAACTATATAGCTTACTAACTGAGTCATGCCAACATGTCAAGTCAACTTTATCTCTTTCTAACACAAAAGGCTCCTCAATTAATGCAGTTGTTACAGACATTCGGAATTGGATATTGCTATTCTTTGATGTGAATCAAGAAGCAGTCAGATCTCATCTGCACATGTAGAGTGATATTTAGGTAAAATATCTAGTTACTGTAGGCTTGTAAAACATGCATTTTTCTTGCAAAGTTTTTCATTGAAGCAATGGCTAAATTCAGAAGGAGACATAGGTAATACTTCTGTCTGGGACTAATTCTAATTCCTCAGATCCTAAAAATTCAGCTTCAAGTTGCTGCCTAAACATGCAAATGCCTAAATTCTTGAAAGGTTCTGTTTCACTTGTGGGTTTTCTTTTCCACAGTCATTGATATTTTTGTTTCTGGACAAAACTAATGAACAGCTGATCAGCTTCCAAAGTGTAGCAGGACTCAGACTCTTTTATTTAGAATCTGTCTGTAATGGCTGCCCAATGTAAGTTTTCAATGTCAAACTCACATAAAGGACAAAGAAAAGATAGGTCTCTTATCTTAGTAGTCCAGTAAGTGGAGAGTGAGATCTAGTATAGAAAATAAACTAAAATTAGGATTCATCTGCTATGGGTATATGCATCCAGTACTTACTAAGAGCTAGTCACTGGGAGATAATCTTTCATAACCAGTAGAGTTCTCTTCATTTTGAGAAAGCAATTAAACTGATTCAGCTTAGAAGATCACTTTTGAATTAATTCATATTGCTCCTTTGGAAGTAAGGATTATTTTCACTATAATTTCTAAAGAGAGGTGTAGGGGTCTAGCTTGTGTTTACAAATCCAAGTGCATAACAAAAGCCACTGTATTTCACCTCTAGGTTTTCTGTCTTATTTGGAACAATTGAGAGGAGACATCTAGCCCATGTGACAGATGCAGTCTTGAAGGTACTATGAGGTGAATGTCATAGAATCATAGAATCATAAAATGGTTTAGCTTGGAAGGGCCCTTAAAGATCATCTAGTCCAACCCCCCTGCCATGGGCAGAAACACCTCTCACTAGACCAAGTTGCCCAAAGCTCTGTCCAAGCTGGACTTGAACACCTCCAGGGAGAGGGCATCCACAACTTCCCTGGGCAACCTGTTCTAGTGTCTCACCACCCTCATAGTGAAAAAAACTATTCCTAAAATCTAGTCTATATCTGTCTTCTTCCAGTTTAAAACCATTCCCCCTTGCTCTATCGCTACCTGCTCTTGTAAAAAGTCCCTCCTCAGCTTTTCTATAGGACCCCTTCAGGAACTGGAAAACCACAGTAAAGTCCCCCCGGAGCCTTCTCTTCTCTAGTCTGAACAGCCTCAACTCTCTCAGTTGGTCCTCCTAGGGGAGGTGCTCCAGCCCTCTGATCATCTTTGTGGCCCTCCTCTGGACCTGCTCCAACAACTTAAAGTCCTTCTTATATTGGGGGACGCAGAACTGGATGCGGTACTCTAGGTGGGGTCTCACAAGAGCAGAGTAGAAGGGCAGAATCACCTCCCTTGCCCTGCTGGTCATGCTTCTTTTGATGCAGCCTAGGGTGCAGTTGGCCTTCAGGGCTGCAAGCGCACATTGCCAGCTCATGTTGAGTTTTACAACAACCGACACCCTCAAGTCCTTCTCCTCAGGACTGCTCTTGAGCCATTCTCCACCCAGCCTGTATTTGTATTTGGGATTGCCTCTACCCAGGCACAGGACCTTGCACTTGGCATTGTTGAACTCCATGAGGTTGGCATGGGTCCACCGCTGCAGCCTGTCCAGGTCCCTCTGGATGGCATCTCTTCCTTCCAGTGTGTCAACTGCACCTCCCAGCTTGGTGTCATCTGCAAACTTGTTAAGGGTGCACTCGATCCCACTGTGCATGTCACTGAGAAAGATGTTAAACAGTACTGGTCTCAGTACCGATCCCTGGAGAACACTGCTCATCACTGGTCTCCATTTGGACATTGAGCCATTGACCACAACTCTCTGAGTGCGACCATACTGCCGATTCCTTATGCAGCAAGTGGTCTATCCATCAAACCCACATTTCACCAGTTTTGTGACCAAAACACTTTGCACACGTCCAGGTAGATATTGTCAGTCGCTCTTCCCTTATCTACTGAAGCTGTAACTCCATCATTAAAGGTCACCAAATTGGTGAGGCACGATTTGCCCTTGGTGAAGCTGTGTTGGCTACCACCAATCACTGCATCCTTGTTCCTCCTGGGCCTTAGGAAAGCCTTCAGGAGAATCTATTCCATGATCTTGTCAGGCACAGAAGTGAGACTGACTAGTCGATAGTTTCCTGGGTCTCCCTTTTTCCCCTTTTTGAAAATGAGGATTCTGTTTCACCTTTTGCAGTCATCAGGAACTTCACCAGACTGCCACGACCTTTCAAATATGATGGATAGTGGTTTGGCAGAAAACTGCTAGAAATGTCTTCTAATGAAGCTATGGAACTTCTCTTTAAAGAAAGAAATGCAAACTCAGTAAGGTTGGAGAGGTCTTACTGGGGAAAGTGTGAAGTCTGATAGTTTAGACAATAACCACATGAAGATCTGGACCCATTTCCTGGTTTTGCTATTGTGCATACGTTCTAGTGGAACAGCTTCAAGAAAAGCAATAGTTTAAAAAATATTTGTTTGAGATCTCTGTTCCAAATATGACAATAGAGAGATATGATCCTCCTGCAGAGGTAGATTAGAAACTGCCTGAACCTGCAGAACTCAGGGAATTGTGGTCAGTGAGATAAAGTCTAGTTGGAAGCCTGTTTCTAGTTGTGTTCCTCAAGGGTCAGTTACTGGGTCAAGGCCTGTTCAATATATTCATTGATGACATGGACAGTGGGACAGAGTACACCTTCAGCAAGTTTGCTGATGATACAAAGCTGGGAGGAGTGTCTGACACACTAGAAGGCTGTCCTGCCATTCAGGGTGACCTGGACAGGCTGGAGAGTTGGGCAGGATGAAACATAATTAAATTCAACAAGGGTAAGTGTAGAGTACTGCATCTGGGGATGAACAAGCCCATGTATAAGTACAGGTTGGGCGCTGACTTGTCAGAGAGCAATTCAGAGGAAAAGGATTTGGGAGTCCTGGTGGACAGCAGGCTGACCATGAGCTAGCAATGTACCCTCATAGCCAAGAGGGCTAATGGCATCCTGCGGTGCATTAATAAGAATGTGGCCAGTAGGTCGTAGGAGGTTATCCTCCTGCTCTACTCTACCCTGGTGAGGCCACATCAGGAATACATCTTGCAATTCTGGGCTCCCCAGTTCAAGGAGGACAAGGAACTACTGGAGAGAATCAGGCACAGAGCAACTAAGATGATGGGAGGACTGGAGCATCTCCCATTTGAGGAAAGGCTGAGAGGGCTAGGTCTCTTTAGCTTGAAGGAGACTGAGGGGAGATCTCATTAATGCTTAGAAATATCTAAAGGGTGGCTGTCAGAAGGATAGACCAGACGCTTCTCAGTTGTGCCTAGCGACAGGAAAAAGGACAATGGTCACAAACTAGTACACAGGAGATTCAACCTAGACATAAGGAAAAATTTATTTACTATGAGGATAACAGAACACTGGAATAGGCTGCCCAGAGAGGTTGTGGAGTCTCCCTCTCTGGAGACATTTGGAAATCTGCCTGGGCACGTTCCTGTATGATCTTCTCTAGGTGATTCTGCTCTAGCAGGGAGGTTGTACTAGACAATCTTCAGAGGTCCTTTCCAACCCCTACCATTCAGTGATTCTGTGATTTATGTTATTTCACTTAACTAGTAATTACTCTAACCAATAGGTTATCATGTTTGAGGAAGGCCTCAGCCCTTTTTTTTTCAGGATTCTAGCAAAAGAGTTTGACCTAAGAATACAGACAGATGAATCCCTCCTGCCACCCACAATTAGGAACCTACTGCTGAAAGGACATAGAGAATAAGTTCATCCCTCCCCCTTGACGATTAGTTGCCTACAACTTCCAAGTGTTTAACTTAATCAATCCTGTGAAACAGGAAAAATACTGAAAAGTATCTCAATAAAGTACTGCGTTAAGTCCTGAAGACACATAGAAATTGTTTAGGTTTTTCCACCACACACAGTTACCAGTGTACAAAGGAAGCACCGGGAGCTTAATTTCTCCTTGTTTAGACAATCATTGATCTTTGGCAGCTTACTAGTTGAGCAGCATATAACTTGGACAGCAGATTTCATAAAGTGAAAATATGCCCAAGAATTAGGCCATGTCTAAAATATTTTGTGGAATTAACGTGAGCCGTTTGAAACTGCTTTGATAAGTTGTGTCTATGAGGAGAAACACCTTGTAATTTAAATGAAGTATCAGGGGAGGGAGGGAAATTAATTTATATTTTCAAATAAGTTCAAAGTGCAATTGAGAAAAGAATGGGAGGTCTTTCAACCAGATTTTATTTATGGCATTTATCAAAAAACCTCTATATATCAAAGGGTCATACCACAAAGCACAAGTAAAAATTTCATTAACAGGGCTTACTGTAGTGTCTATTAAGATCTGCATCATGTAGAATTGAATAGAAAAGGTTCAAATGGCCTAAAGAAAAACAGATTTTGCTCTGGCTAAGACTATACAAAGCTGCTATTTTAAGTTACTTTTTTGAGACTTTATTTGATAAATTTGTTTTAAGCAAATACATCCATAAAACCAGAACAGTTTATTTTATGAGTACTCAAATAAAACATTTTAATATGCCAGCCTGTCCTTGCAAGTTTCAAGGTTACCTACAACAGATTAGAGCTGTCAAGCCTCGTGGTGCTTATATAGTGTTCCTGTTAAGGTTTCCTATGAAACCATTAGCTTTTTCCTTTGACATTTCCTGTTCTGCATGGCTGAATGAGTTTATAAACCACATATTGCTTTGAAGGTAGTCCAAGTACTGTTCAGGTTAAATTAGTTGCTAACAAGTTCCACTTATTGAATTGCCTTTGTTTACACCACAAAAGAATATTGTTATCCTTGGTGGATTCAATAGTTTCCTTTCAATTAGCTCGTGTATAAGCATATTAATTATTTTCTTCTTAACAGGAACATTGAGAAATTGTGTTCTGGATGTTAATAATGTAGTTAATGAATTAGTTCTTACATGTTAGTGAAGTCTGTCATAAAATTAGTTTAGATATTTCTTTCATTGAGTAGGGAAACAATACCACCATTTCAAGGCACATTTTGACTAATCATTCTGTAAGAAGATATCTATAGGGTTAGTAATAAATTTCTACTCAGTATTTTGCAAAGAACAGAACAAAGTAAATAATTAGATAAAGAAATGTGGAAAAAACAGCTAGGAAAAAACCTAAACAATGCAATAATATAACTGATGCATACTACAGTTTTATAGAATTATAAACACTACTATTTTTAAGCCTATATTTACAGTTGTCTAATTTTTACTGTTTTCTTGGCTGAATATTTTTACTACTTATCCCTCTTATGACTAATGAAATCTCTAAAGCCAGTAGAATTATATAACTGCTGTATTATTTTTTTGAAAAAAATAAAAAATAAGCCTAAGGATTTTTCACAGGTAGAATACTATAGCTGTAACACTTAAATGCAATAGCTACGTGAACTCCATCAACAGAATTTATGCTCCTAAGACAGACAGAATATCCCAGTGCAGACCTTCAGCTGCTGTAAACTGAATTTCACCATTTTAAAGCCTGATGGTAATTTACTTGAACCAGGCATCAGATGCCTCCTTGGTTAATTTCCCTGAGACAAAAACATGTGATCTGGCTTGCAGTATAATGAAAATATAGAGATATTTCTGTTAAGCATTTAAATGACTTGTTCTCAATGGCAATTATGTTCTAAATGAACCATTTACACAGTAAATGAAAAACAATGCATTTTTTGCTTTCATGAAGCTTTATGCTGTGTGCAATACTTTTGGATAACTTATAACCCTCCACATCTTTACAATAGGCCAGTTGGCTGATGTTAAAAGAATACATAAATTTTCTGCATTGCTTCCTCTAGAGTATATGGCAAGAGTTCAATATTTGCAGCTGACTCTATTTAGTAGACAATAATTCAGTGTGGAAAATTACACAATACATACAGGTTGACACAGTTTAACATAATTGACAGTTTGCTGAGGGACATCCCAGCTGAATTAGCTTGCACAAGGAATAGCTGTCTGTCTCAAGGTTAGACTAAGGGCACCGATGAAACCATGAAATGCAAAGGTACAGCAACTTTGCAGAGAGACTGCCTCTCTCTTGACCTTATTTAAATAAATACCGAGTCTCCTATATTCACTCTCTGGGCACTTAAGTAGCATAAAAATACAAACAACAAAATGGAAATGCTCGTTTTATTGGAATATAAAGCTATCCAGTGAGATATTAAAGCATTCATAACACATTTGTAATGTTTCTAAAATGTCGAAGTATTATTCAGAATTTGACAGCTAAATAGTGCAGCAACAGCAAGAAGGAGAAAAAAAAATAGCACCTCTTGTTCTACATTTATCTTAATAATATATGTACACTGTTCATATATGAACCTTACTGCAGTATTATTTTTATGTCTTTTGACAGTACATAAAAATGGTGAAAAGCAATATAAAAAATCAAGAAACATAAGAAATATTATAATTTTGAAATATTTTGCTGTATTTTATCTATTTTTAAGGGGGGATGGAGGGTAGAGAGGAACCTTGGGCCAAGGTTTAACAGCAGTCTACAGAGAAACCAGCTGTTACAGGAAATATGTCAGGAATTATTTAATTTGACTATGCATTTACAGAAAAATTTAGCCTGAGGTATATGATAACTACATAAATAGTACATCTGGATGAATGAAAAGTTTTAACATTTTTGTTGCTGCTGTTTGTATTGGGTTTTTCTGTGAGGGGTTTTTTTGTTGTGTCTTTGGTAACGGGGGAAGGGCTATGGAGGTGGCCCTTTAAGAAGCTACACGAAAAGCTCCCCTTTTGCCTTTTGTCAGACCCACCTCTGACCAGGGCCAAGCCAATCAGTGCCCCTGCGAATTCATGCATTTAAGGGGGGTGCAGGGCATGTCTCTCTCTGGCACCGGCCTTGACCAGCACGGCCCTGGCCTTGCCTGGCTGGACCCTACCACAACTTAAGCTTAAGCCCCACTG
>NW_010168226.1:0-12856 GCF_000695765.1 Mesitornis unicolor | reverse complement strand
TTATGCACTGGGCCTAAACCACGACAGCAGACAAGACAGTTTAACTTTTAATGTGTTAGTTAGTATGTTTGCTGACTGAAATAAACCACCTAGGTACCTCTTAAAGCATGCATTAGGCATAACCAGGATTTTAGAGTACCTATTAAATAAATAATATGTTAATATTTATTACAAGAAATGTGTTAATATAACACATTAAATCCTAGTGTAGACAAAAATCTAAGAGACATGCCAGTTTACCACAAATTATGCGTATGTGGAATATTTAACTTAGAGAGTCAATGTCCCTTGCATTCTTGAAGCTTCATTGCCTGTGGGTTGGTCTCCCTTTGCCTGGCCTGATCTGTGCCGAGTAGAACAGGACACACTGCCAAGGAAGCACCAACTATGGCCCCTTTGACTCCCCTGCAATGCTGTGATTGCTGTTCGTTTTAAAAAGGTCAGACACTGCTCAAGTATCCTGTCAGAAACTACTGCCAGTGGGACATTTCATGCGCAAGCTCAACAGTCAACATGTTAAAACCTCCCTGAGAAGGAACTATAATCTGAAAACCTATCACTACAATTTTATAATTTGCAATTTTCTTAGTCCAAATAAAAATATTATGGATTTTTAAATCTGCTCAGCAAAATCCCAAATAAAATCTCTTCAGCCAGGCCCCAATTTAGCTTACAAGAAGTATCAACTTTTAAATCTCCCAGTGTATTGCTTTTTTTAATGGTTTGGTCATAATGACAGCAAATTGTTTGCGTGCAATCTGCTGTCTCTGTAGCTGAAGATCTCCCACTGAACTAAAAGGGACAGTAAGTAACTCAATGGCAGTGTCAGACTATTGGCTTAATGGAATTAACTGCAGGTCTGGAAAAAATAAAGATGCATTTTTAGTCAAAAAGTGATAGTTAAAAGAGATGAAGCAGTTAGAGAATCTCTCATGCCAACTATGTAAAACCAAAACCTCACTGAAGGCTGGAGCTAATACTTACCTTAAAGCTGAAAGAGTTTCTAGGAGAAGAGCTTGAATTGTATTGTTCGGTTTTCACTAAGTTGTTATAATAATTGTCAACTTCGATACTAGGAGACTTGTTAGAAACTGGATCATCAGTTATTGGACAGATAAAATAATTGTCTTCATCATCACTATCAGCATCAAGATAATTTCCAGAGTTTGCTGTAGTTGATCTAGCATTATCAATCCCTTCCATACGAAAAATAAGGTCTTCGTCTGCCATGTTTGTGGGAGGTCAGTTTAACTCCTAATGACTAAACCAGCCACTATTCCAACACACAGGCAAATGTGTCAAAGAAGCTGGGTGAGAGGGGGGAAAAAGGAGTTGTTATTAAAGGAACAAATGCATTAAATCAATGTCAGCACACAAGCAGAAAAAAAATAATTTGCATATAGGTCTATAAAAATTATCCTCAAGTACATGTGGTTTTGAACACCTCAGTGCTAGATCTGGGTTTCCAGAAGACACTCGGTTTTTAAATTCCTACAAGACTGAGAAAAGAAGATAACCAAGTACAGGATAATACTGTGAAATCCGAGGGGACTGCAAACCCTGCCTGCTGCATATGGCTGACATTTGTTAATGTTCCTATCTCCACTCTGGTTTTATTTGTTTCGTTATCTGAAATGCTGAGTTTCACAACACTTGTCTTAGAAACTCCAGGGAGTTTTACCTCAAACACCACAGTCAGGTTTTCAAATTTTTTCAGGACAAGTCTTTTCAAGGATACTGCATATAAAATTAATAGCCAAAGGACTTTGTGAGTATTATTTGGACAACACAGGAAATTGCCCCATCACTGCAAAGGTTTAAGTTGGCTTATAGCTCACATACAGCCATACAGCACAAAGCATGCTGCTGAAAGTGCAAAGCACATTGCCCAGGCTACCCAGGAGGTCCTTGGAAAGAAAAAGTGCAAAAGAGGCCAAGAAAGGAGGCCTGCCACACCACTACTGCTGCCCGGTGCACTCACTAGCAGAGCAGAGACCAGAGGAGGTATGTGTAAGGGGTACCTCAGCCCTGCTCTCTTTTACACTCTGTGAAGGGATTTTACTTTGGACCAGTCTTATATGATCTAAACAACCCCCTTCCAACTCCAAAGGCAGCAGCTATGGCATCTGCTCAACAGTATCAACTCTCTGAGCTGTGTTCGCTTTAAGCATAGAGCTTAAAGGAAACAATATTCTCTCTGGTTAACAGTTCTTTTCCAAAGATGTTACAAAGCTTGATTTTGTCACTCATTATTTCAACTTTTTCACAGAATCACAGAATGTTAGGGATTGGAAGGGACCTCAAAAGATCATCTAGTCCAGTCCCCCTTAGTAGCTTCCTGGATGCTAAAAGAACAGTATGGTTTGGCTTCTCCTGGGTTCTAGCTCCAAAATAAACTAAGCAAACTCAAAGTAAAAACAACAGTATGAGGCAGACAGGTCATGGCTTTTTATTAAATTATGATCAACTATTTCTAAGCCCAGAAAGTGACATTCTAGGTATGTATTTCAGAAAGGAATTCTGGCACATTAAACAGTGCTATAGTAAACAATATGGGGAGTTCCATATGGGTATCAAAACTGTAGCTCTGCAGAGTATCCTGTCTTACCGTAGCTTTTCCAAATCAGTGACACCAGTTTCACAGGGACAGAGCACAGACACTGCACAGTCCGACTGCTGCAACAGACGTTATAAAAAAAGATAAGTGAATCATGCAAGTATTTTTCCTGGAGCTCAGGTTCCACCCTTGGACCTCTTACAATGGGAACCTGCCCAGTAGCCTCCACCCAAGAAACAGTTTGTGACAGTTCAGCAAAATTCAAACAGAAACAAACTCCTACAGTCCCAAGCTACAGAAGGCGAGTACCATGTCTTTCACGATTACCAGCAATACAGATCCAAACAGTTTCTATTCTTCTACATTTCACAGTCCAGAGCCACTGGTGGCAGGACACCAACAGTGACTTGAAGAGATAGTTTCTAGGCCTGTAAAGTCTCCCCCTTCCACCCCATGACACAACTTCAGGAAGGAGGCCTCTGGAACACAAGGGGCAGGTGGTTGTGACACTCCTGGAGTAGAGTAACATTGCACCTTCTGTGCAAGGGCTCATTTTGGTCCATTGTATATAACATATGCAGCCAAGCAGAAGACTAGGGATATACGCCTAAGTAGGAAACTGGTGTTACCCACCAGCATCCCTGCCTCCCATTCAGTGTGGTGCCTTTGCTTCACGGTGGTTCTATATAGCTCAAGCTCCATTCCCACTCTGTAAGGCTATTTCCTGAATACTCTTACACTTAAAGCTCTTTTTTCCTCTGAACATTGGTTGAGCCCGCTCACACAATCAAGTACATGCATATGGAGGTTTCTAACCATCGAGGAAGGTACAGCCAGAGTGGGACAGGTCCATGAGTCATCTAATATCAGTTTCTTCAAAGAGCAGTGAAACGGTCACAGAACAATAATCCATCCCTATTCATTTGTTTTTCCAATTGCTGATAGTTCACATTTTCTGAAACTCTGTTCTCATTAACTGCACTAACTCTAGGTTTCAGAGTAATTTCCTGAAGTTTCTATCACCTGTCTTTGCCCTATTTAATGATTTTCTGCAATGACTTTAATACCAAATTGCATCAAAAGTTCAGACCACACTAAACAGGAAGCACAGACTGAAGTGAACTGACCTTTCTTCCACACACTTTCGTTAACTGTTTCTCCTGCTGAGAGTACAACAACATACAACTGATTCTTCTATGACCACGTCCTGCTTGGAGCTTTCCAGGTCACTCCACTGTTTCCTGTTGCATTTTTATTCAATGCTGAGGTAAATCAGCAAATCCAATCACAACCAAGTTGGCAGCAAAGAACAACCTGACTCGTTAAAACTCACCAGAAGAATCTAACGCCTGGGCAAGAGCCCAGTGGGCATCAACACAGCACAGCTTCTTCCACACCACAAGTACTGTGGTGAACTGGGGGCAGGTCTGTAAAGTATGACAGACGTGTTGAGGGTCTGTCATCCTCATCATCCACCGCTCAGAGATTTACTTCACACTAACTCCAGTCTGGTCTCAGGGATACCACCAGTGGCTGTACTAAGTTCTCCAGTTAAGTTTCACACACAAGGAGTTTAGTCTGCAAGCCCCGAGACTGCATTTCACCATGAATCAAAGTGCAATGAGCTGAGATGATGAGGAGAGTCACTTCAGAAGCACTTTTCTGATCAGAACAAAAAGCCAGTGTAGGCTTACCCAGGGGAAGGCTGGAAAGGGACAGACACACAAGGGAGTGGGCTACTGCTTGATTTTACTGTACAGTTTTATCCTTCAAAAAATAAAGCAGATTTACAAACCACACCATGACTCTTAAACCACTATCAACAATTAAGGATATTTTCTTTGAAGCCGTCAGAAACCAGTAGGACAAGCACAAACTTCCAGACTTACTTAAATTAATGAGAATATTTTCTCCTCATTTTAGCTTTGATTATTCACATTGCTCTACTGCATGAGAAACCAGAAGGGGTTAGATGAACGCTAAATAATCATCCAAATCTTCACACAGATTTAGCTGAGTTTAAACAAGCACTTGTTGGCAAGTCTGCAGCAGTGAATTTTGCAGGCTCTTCAGATGGGTACTGTGAGTGTATTGCAGTCAGGTTTGCCTGCTTCGTTCTTGATGAGAAGGCAGAAGTAAACTACATAAAGCAGCATATCTTCATTTGTTTCACATGACATATAGCTTAAGATCCTTTTGGTCCTGGAGCCTGAGAACAGCGATCTGAGCTTACAGAGTATTACACTTAATTTAGTCTTAATATCATGTAAGTATCACCCTTCCTTCTGACATCCATTTAACAAAGTATCATCTGTTTTACAAGCTAGAAAAATGAGATGTAGGAATTATCAAAACCCTTGGAAGAGATGTAAGTCTACATAGATACTTTGAGAATACCTGCACCTACAAAACAGAGGATTAAGTAGAATTTTCACAATTTGGCCCTGACACTGCTTGTGCAACAGCATGCAACTTAAAGCAGACACTTTTTAAGTGTCCCACCAATTGCTTAGTTCTAGAACAACCTCACCCAACAAGCTAAATCAGGGATTTTCACACAGCTAGCCTAAGACAGCTATAAAACAAGGTTTGCAGCTTTGCTGCACTGTTATCCTTGCTCTGTGCATATTAAAACTTCTTTCTCCATTAAATAGTAGCAGATGAATACACTCCTACAGCACTGTTCATAGCTGCAGAACTTCAACCACAGCTACTGAAAAGACGGTCACCACAGAAACAGTACCTTAATGCATGGCAGCTTTCACCAGCACTATTAGGTTGTTGGTTACTGCCTTTCTGATGACGCTAGCATTCCCATGGCTCAGCCAACAACACAGGTAACACCAGCACTCCACCTGCATCAGCTACAGCAAACCACTGCTGAGGGAGGTCTGAGCCAACACATCTGATTTGGCACTGAAGCAGCTTTGGAGCATTCGTATAATCTGCTCTTCTAGCAAAGACTACACAAGAGCTGCCAATGTTGGAAAGAGGCAGTAGCACATAACTGGAAGGGGAAGGTAGTCTCAGTTGACACTACCATCTTTACTGCAATCATTTTAGTAGAGTCTAACGAGTATTTGAGAGCACTAACCTCTACTGCTCACCAGCACACACCAACAACAGATGTAAAATGATGCTTCAAGTGTGAGACTGACTCCAGGCTATACTGAAGCACTGACTAGCCTCACTACCCACAACTGCTGTCCTGCACTCATTTCTACTGCTGCTGTCAAATACACACCAACAGATCCAGCAGGTCTGATACAGTCCAAGAAGCAGCAGCAACAGGAACACAGGTTTACGCAGCAGTGGTTGTAAACATTCATGATTGCTGTGACTTGCTGTGTAAATGGAACATCATCATACAAATCAGTTTGTATTTAAAGCTAACACTGTAAAACTCTGACAGTTTTTCTTGGAACCACGCTTCCTGTAGAGAACTTGTGGTGTTTACTTTGGAAGTGTATTTACTAAAATCCATCCTCACATAACATGCTTTTTAAAGCAGAATTCAATAACCAAACTTTAAACTCCACAAACACTGCTCTAAACCTCTAGCTTATTTGACAAAAACCCCTACAAAAAACCTGAGCTTCATCCCAAGGCTTATGTTCTGTGCTTCTGCATCATGGCGTAAAACCGTACTATCTAGGAACCCCGCTTCTATCGCTGCTGTGTTTTCATCATTTAGTTTTTAACATCTGTTACAGAAGCTTTCCCAGGGCTAAGCAGCAAAGAGAGTCTGACTGCACAGAACCTAGCCTGCACGCTCCCATTAGCAAACACAACCTGTAATTTCAACTACCCACTCCAGTCTACTTTGAAAAATTATTCTGTTTTATTAAGCAACCTTGTACTATGTGATTCAAAATGAAGATAATCTAAAATACAATCAGTTATTTTGGGGGACTTTTCCAATGTCTGTCTGAAATATTTTTCTTTCTCTTGCTTTTTATATCTAAGAGCCACACCACCAGGAGGGGCAGGTGAGTTGAAAGAATTCTCCACTGTGTTGCAAAGCACGGTGCCTAAGTAAACACAGATAAACAGAAGGGAAAATTCACATCGCAGTGCTGGTAAAACATTACTTGTTTCTTGTAGGCTGTCTGTTCTTACGAAACAGTGCTGGGTCTGGTGGAATCCTTGAGGAAGCCCCCACAGCTGCCTCAGCACTTAAAGCTGCCTTAATTAATCCCAAAAAGCTAAGTGACAGGAATCACAGAATCACAGAATATTAGCAGTTGGAAGGGACCTTGAAAGATCATCCAGTCCAACCCCCTGCCAGAGCAGGATCACCTAGACCAGGTCACACAGGAAGGCGTCCAGGTGGGTTTTGAATGTCTGCAGAGAAGGAGACTCCACAACCTCTCTGGGCAGCCTGGGCCAGTGCTCTGTCACCCTTACAGTGAAAAAGTTTTTTCTTATGCTCACATGGAACCTCCTGTGCTCCAGCTTGCACCCACTGCCCCTTGTCCTGTCATTGGCTATCACTGAAAAGAGCCTGGCTCCATCCTCCTGACACTTGCCCTTTGCAAATTTAGAAACATGAATGAGGTCACCCCTCAGTCTCCTCTTCTCCAAGCTAAAGAGTCCCAGCTCCCTCAGCTGCTCCTCATAAGGGAGATGCTCCACTCCCTCCATCATCTTTGTGGCTCTGCGCTGGACTCTTTCAGGCAATTCCCTGTCCTTCTTGAACTGAGGGACCAGAACTGAACACAATATTCCAGATGTGGTCTCACCAGGGCAGAGTAGAAGGGAAGGAGAACCTCTCTCACCCTACTAACCACTCCCCTTCTGATACAGCCCAGGATGCCGTTGACCAACAGGTCAGTCCCCAGCCTATACTGGTACATGGGGCTGTTCTTTCCCAGATGCAAGACCCTACACCTGCCGTTGTTGAATTTCATTAAATTTTTCCCCGCCCAACTGTCCAGCCCGTCCAGGTCTCGCTGGATGGCAGCACAGCCCTCTGGAGTGTCAGCCACTCTTCCCAGTTTTGTGTCATCAGCAAACTGGCTGACAGTGCACTCTGTTCTCTCATCCAGGTCATTGATGAATATATTGAATAGTACTGGTCCCAGTACTGACCCCTGGGAGCCCCCACTAGATATAGACCTCCAACTAGACTCCGTCCCATTGATCACAACTCTCTGACTTCTTTCCTTCAACCATTTCACAATCCATCTCACTACCCGATCATCTAGACCATACTTCCTCAGTTTAGCTGTGAGGATGCTACCAGAGACAGCATCGAATGCTTTACTGAAATCAAGATAGACCACATCCACTGCCTTACCACCTGGTTATATCCTCATAAAAGGCTACCAGGTTGGTCAAACATGACTTCCCCTTGATGAAACCACGCTGACTGCTCCTAATGACCCTCTTATCCTTGATATGTCTGGAGACAGCACCGAGGAATGCTCTGGTCTGTGAAAGAAGGGACAACTAGAGTATCTCCAGCTACTTCTTAGTGACTGTTTCAGTTCAGACACAGCCCTCTGCAGCACTTTAGCATAGGACAGGAGAACAGAAACCACTCTAGAACAAGGAAAGTCCCATCTTCTCTTGCAGAGAAGCATTAAAGCAAGAATGATCCCCCTCTTCCTGGTATAATACTAAATCCCTTTTTGTTTAATACCTGAAGATGGCTAAAACCATCTAGCAGGATAACTGTAACTCTAACAAGCAGCTTTTTGGAGTTTTTTAAAGAGAGAAATTGCTTTTTTCTGATTAACATTATTTTAAAATACAGATTTGAAATATAACCTAAGTAACTATACAGATTGTGCACCTTGAAGTATTATCATCTTTATAAACAACAAACATAAAGCTACATAACATGGTCCAGAACAACTCCGCTGCTATGTTGATGCCTTGCAGCACATCACAGAACTACTGTGCTTTCCAAACACCCAACTGAACCTTGTGAAGTAAACACCTTTTCTCTATCTGCACCATGCACTGGCAAGAAAACAGGTTTAGTGAGTCAAGGTTAGAGCTCTGATAAGACAAAACCAAACAAGATTAAAAAACCTAGAAAAGTCTCAACTCACTGGCTACCTTTGACAAACCTGGTCTTACCAAGTACAGATTTTTCTAATGAGAAGTTTTTATTCTGGATCCCTTGCAGTGTGTCACTACTGCAAACACCATGGCACAAATCACATCCAGCTTGTCTGCAGGCACAGCTGGGATAATACATTGCATTAGCCAGGAAATGTTAGAAAAAACAATGATACAAAATTCACGAAGCAAACAGGAGAGTTTGTCTGTGCCAGCTCAGGGTACGAAGCATTTAAGACTCAAAACTGTGCAAGGAAAGACACTGCAGCTTCAAGCACACACATGGCTTTTACAGTTGCAAGCAGTAAGGGACAAAAACAATCCTCCTGAGTCAAGTCTGCCCTTCTGCCAAACATGGAAATGAATATTACATTAGCAGTAGCCAAAATACGAGAGTACAAAAGGACAGAAAAGGAACTTTCAAAGTAACTTTAAAATATCCTTCCATTGGTGCTAATAGCACTGTTATTTCAACTGGCTTTAAATACACTGAACAATTAACCATCACTGATTTTTTGTAAGCATTTGCTCAGTACTCCACACTATTAATCAGCCCCATGCTTTATACACATTGAGGCATTTGAAAAGTGATCCAAATAGGCAGAAGCAGTCCTAAAACCCGCTGCCGGCTGCCAGCGACTGGGCTGGCCCCTCACCGCCCGCTCCGCACACACCAGAGACACTCTCTTGTGCTGCTCTACAGTCAGAAACAGGATCTCGGGACTTTTAAACTGGGCGTGCCTTAAAATTAATTGCACCGTCCTGGAAACATAAATGGATGGAACTGTTATATCTCCAGGTGTAAGTGCAGGAGTGTTGCCCAATACAAAAATATCAGGTTATTTTTAGGTTACTGCATGAGCTCACGGCTTGGCCGCCAGCCTTTTACACGCTCTAACGGCCGAGCAGTTCCCCATTTTCGGTCATTAACCCCGCCCATTCCGCCTCTTGCACTTCACCCCGCCAGCAGTCTGGCGACAGCTTTGGCGAGCCCGACCTCCCACCAGTGCCGACCCCCGCACCGCGAAGGCACCTACCAAGGTAGTGCAATTCCGACCGGCCACTCCAGCCGGTTGCAGAGCGATGCCGCCGCCGCCCGTCCCACGCCCACGCCAGGCGGGCGCGCAGCCGCCCTGCTGAAGGGAGGCGGGCAGCGGAGCCGCCCCTCACGTCCCCCGCAGCCGCTTTCCCGCCCACCTCACATGCCTCACGGCCTGAGGGCACCAGGCGCTGGCCCGGGGAGACGCACACTCACGTTATTGCTGTGAAGGAAACGTTGAGAATTTGAGGAAAAAAAACCCCGATTAGCACAGTTAGGTGTTGGAGACGGGGGAATCCCGAGCGAGAGGTAGCAGGGGGGAAAGCGGCTGTGCTGGAAACCCGCATGAAGCGCTCCTCATAGGAACAACACCCGAGTTTTCTTCATTTCTGCTGCCTCTGGGTTTGGAGCCAAAATGTGGGTTTCCTGGGGCAGGGCCCACCGCACGGCAATCCCACAGGGACCCTAGTCCTGTGGAAAGGTAGGGAGCACTTCAGGTTGAACTTTTTCAGTCAAAAACAATTGCATAGCGCTCCATTTCCCCATGAGAAATGGCAGAAGTATGCACCAGATTTCAAGTTCCAGAGGCTCCCGATTTCCTCAAATCTCTCACATGTGCTTTCTTCTGAAAACATTGGCTTTCTGGGTTGAAAATGCCTGTGTTTAAGCTTTTCCTTAAGCTAGAATTTGCAGAAAATTTAAACGAAACTACTTATCTTTTAATGGGTTGCATGGAAATTAATGTAAATAGGTTCTGGCTTAATTTTATTACTTGGCAGCCTGCAAAGAGTCTACCCCTTTTACTGTCACTGAATCTTGTATTCATGTAAATAATCCTCATTAGTGCTTTTTACCCATAAGTGTGGGTTACAAAACCAAGATGGAAAGTGAGTGCATCCTTTGTGACAGATGACAGTCTCTTGTGGCATCATGGACAAAAGGATGCACAGTGCTTGCTCCCTCCAAAGAGGGAAAATGAGAAATTCTGCTGCAATGCTGGTGCAGAGGTAATCTTCAGGAGGAAGATTACTAATTAAAAACACACAGAGCAGATGCTCTGACTCTGCCAGGAACACCCACCTACCTATAAATTAAACTCACTTTAGCTTTGGAACTGGAGGGAACAGCACACGCGTAGAGGAACACTGCCTGCAATTTGAGGGTACCTGTAATTTTGGCAGCAATTTCCAGCATTACACTGAGGGTGCAGCCCTATTTGAGAATGTAAAGCGGGGACTTGATTGAACCCCCATTTAACTGTGCTGCTTCCTACCCGCACATTTCTGGCTGGCCTCAAATTTTTGCAGAGTTTAAGCTCAAACTGAACACATTTAAAAGGTTTGTAGATTAAATAGAAAATCTCCAAGGTCCTATTCATCTCCTAGCTGCAAATCACTGTTGTAAATATTAGGAACGACCGAAAAGTGAGCAGTTTTGCCCCATCATCACCAGAATGTGCATGTCACTCTGTGGGCAGCCCAGCTGGGCACCCTGGGGAGCGCAGCACCCAGCAGGGCTGCCATCGAGATGCCTCAGAGCAGGGCCTGGGAAGAGGGCAGACTCGTCAAATTAATTCTGAAGGCCTGGTGGAAGCCAGATGTCTGGTTCCCACTGCATGAAAATGTGTTGATAAAGGTTAAAAAAATCACCAGCTGCTATCGTAGGTTACTGATAACGGTGGAATACTTTACCAGTGTGATACATGAGCACAACTGAACAAGTCACAAGAGTAACTGGCTTTAAACTCATGCAAATATACAGCATCCTTTTGGACTAAAAGGGACTCAGTGGCATACAGCTCTATTACCCTCTAGGTCTTCATAGAGACTGTTCTGCTATATTGGGAACATAGCAATGCTATACTATCTCAAGCTACACATTTCTAATGCTTTTAAATAAGCCAGCTCTGGTACCCTGGTGTACTTCCAGGTTTGAGTCTGGGGCTTCTCTATAACATTTTCTTAAAACAACAATCAGTGATGATGAAGTAGTGTTTGATGAAATACCAAATATATATATTGAAATTAGATAGCTCAGACATGCTGCATCTTCTAGTTTTAGTTTTCTATTTAGATGTTACCTATTATATCCTTAACACTTAAGGAGTTTGATTCACATTAAAAATTAAATTTAAAATGGCAACCTAGGAAACTGGTGACCTGCAAGTGTAGTATGCTACTCTTTCAAGCTCAGCAATGCATATATATTTTTCCCAGAACAACGAAGCTTGTAAAATTCCAGTATGCTTGTGTTAAATGAGGTTCTATTTAGAAACTGCTGTTCTAGGGAACAGTGGTTTTTGAAAGGAAAAAGGGAAGCAAACCCCAGATGATACTAAGGTTCAGAGCAATATAATTCTCCATTCATTTGAAATCCAAGTGAAAAATTCCCCTTAAATCAGTTAATTCTCTGAACACTATGTGCCTACATACTCCTATGACAGTCCTTTCTTACAAGGTAAATCCAGTTGATCATAAACCCCACTTCAACTGTATGGTTGAAGCATTTAATGTACATGCATAAAACTTCCTGGAGCACCCGTGCATGACTTCCTACAGGAAGAAAAGCAATGTTAGACATAATTTCTCTGTTGTTTTAATTGCACAGTATTTAGTCCTTATGATTTTACCTCTGTCCACAAAGTAATGCAGGCCTCCCAGAATACAATAATTCATCTTTCTACTCACCAGTAACAGCTTGAATCTGGCTTTAGTTGCCAAACCCAGCTCTTATTGAGACAGGCAAGAAAAACACCTGCTTATACCATGCCCAAGCTCAGCAGCAGGTAAGCAAGGCACCAACATGGCAGGACCACAACCTGTGTGTGGACAGCTCTGGCCACCAGCTGCACTTTGTACTGGCCTCTGCAGCTCCATGTTGAGCAGTGCAGAGATAAAGGCAGGCAGGAGCCTCCCGTTTTGGGTGGGAATGGTTCAGCTTAAGACATGCTCTGCCAGGTCAGCATCTGGCTGGGAAGGTCACTGGCCCCGCAGCTTGCTGGCGGCTCTAGGCTGTGCAGCTTTGAGGGGGAGGAGGGGGAGGGCAGTCTGCCCGAGAGAAGACGGGGGTGGGAGTGTCCCGCTTGTGGACAGGGGCAAAGCAGGTCCCCTGCCTGGCAGGGAAGTGCGTGCAGACCCGCTCTTGCAAAGGCACTGGGAAAGGGCTGCCCTCGCCCCTGCGTGGCCACGGCA
>NW_010168225.1:6476-9014 GCF_000695765.1 Mesitornis unicolor | reverse complement strand
TTCTGTGATTCTGTTTGGATTCTCATTCTTCTCACCAAAGAACCTGTGCCGCTGCCCCGAGGCACACCTTAGCATGCATTGCCACCCATCTTGGCAGCATTCTCCTGTGAAGGCCACCTCCCCTCAGCCTCTGGGAGGCTGTGGCAAGCACCACCTGGAAACACTGGCTTGGGGGAGAGGGGATTAGTGCTTTTAAATGGTGAAAAGGTACAGAAGAAAAGGGCACGATACTGGGATCCGGTCTAGAGAAGAGATATAAGGGAAAGCAGGTGGTGTTGAGGGAGACAGGTTGCAAGGTTTGATAGTGACCTCCTTCCATTATCCCAATTTACTTGCGATTTCCAAAAGAGCATATCACAATGTCACCCTCCCTATGTCACTCACTGCTCATACACTCCCTCCAGACTGAAAGCAAACAGAAACCCCTATGAGCTTGGCTTGGATGGCACCACTGCGCTGCCCATGCTGCAGCGATCTGATAGGTGTGTGAAATTCTGAGCATTGTGCCAGTTGCACTCCTTGCCTCTGGCACCACTTACCTCAACCACACTCCTGCCCCTAGCACTAAAAAGTATACTGTAGTACAACACAAATCAATCAAGTCTTCACTAGTAAATGAGAGCTGCGAATTTTAAACATATTCTTGAAATTTCCATACCTTTTCTGTATGTATGAGTTACAATTATTTGTGGAACTAAGTATTTTGGTATCTAAGATGCTCAGCAAAAAGCAACCAGCTCATTCTATGTGTTGTGGCCACCCAAAACCATACCCTCTGTTGCCACATGACTGCAGAATCCCTTCCTTATGCTTGTTCAGACAGAGCTTCTCTGAACTGCAGCCCCAGTAGCAGTTTCCTGCCCTACTCTGAAACTTCTCATGTTCATTGAAGGAAAAGCGTGTTGTAGGCTTAGGTCCACTGACTTAACAAGTGCAAAAAACCTTCTCCAATCTTCTCCAAAACTTTTTTTATTGCTCAGAGGGACAGATATGAGAGTTTGAAATGCCATGTGATTAAATAAAACATGTAGAAACTTGAAAGACACTCATCATGTGAACAACACAGTGTAGCTGCATATGTATTTTAAAAAAAGAAAAACGTTAAGTTAGACATACAATCACAAGAGCCATGTCTTGAACAAATATCAAGCAATAGGAGAACAAAGTACAGTCAACCCATTTCAAGTGTTTGCTGGAAAACAAGAATGAAGAAAAGCCGCTATGAATTCCTGGAACTTTTGAGTCCTGTAATTACTTCCTAAATCATGTAGAGTGCCTGTGGTAGCTATATTAACATTTTAGATAAATGACCTGGAAAAAGAAAACACAACAGAGTAGTGTGTGCACTGAGGAGAAAGAGGAGGCCAAGTGACTGAACTGTTTTGACAGGACATTTTAAGATTAATTTATAATTTATGTGTAACAAGAGTTGCCTTTAGCAGTAGTTCTTGCAAATTGCAAGGTCATTAAAGCTTTCCCGTGCCCTTCTGAGCAGCAGATCACTAAAGGCATATCAAAAGCAAACTCAGAGCACAGTTTTTGCATGGAAAAGTGTACCTGGTAAGCAAAAGCATTGAGAACAGGGTACAGAGTGAGAGTCCACGTGCTGAAATGGGTCCATTTCTGCTGGTACTGGACTAACTATAAACTACATGGCTGTGCCTACAACTGACACAATCTCACCTTCATTTTGCTTGCAGCCATTCCCTGGTTTACCCAGGTCTGGGTACTATGTTTTAGTTGTTCTGAGTGATGTTGGTCATGAATCAGAGCACTCTGGAGGAGGTATGTTTGAAGTGTGGTTCTGTTCCCTAGAATAAACTTTATGAGTATGCGCAGGTCATCAGAATTCACACAGAGAAAAAAAGCCTGTGCCTCTTACCATTGACAATGATGCACAACACTATAGCTGGAAAGTGACAGTAAGAAAAGACCTGTATTAGGGTAATTCGTTAGCATCATACTCGCTCACCTACAGATCACAGCTATTTTCCACACACCTTTAGTTGCATCAACCATCTTGAATAAATATGGTCACATGAAAAAGACTCTATTTCCTCTTGTACACTGACATTTCAGTAGGACTTGGAAGATCTGGAAAGTTCAGTTAAGTTTAGTTAAGCTATGCAAAGATATCGACCAAAGAAACACATGGATATCACATGAGCCTAACTTTGCCTTGCAAATGTCCTACTGCAGACCAGTTCTTCAGATGGCTTCTTGGCTTGGTTTACAGCTTTGGCACTCAGTAGATCACTGACAAGAAATATGACAGAAACTTCACAACTAATGAAGTCACAGAGTCATGATACTCAGTGGAAACACGACTTTTGGCTGTTTTAACAGATCCAGAAACTAATGGGCACTGTAATTACTACATATCACAAAAGCAACAACCTTAATTTCATTTACAGTGGACATTTCACTCTGTTGAAAGTTTTGTATTCACACCTTTTTTCAGGCATAGTGTGCAGCAACAAAGAATTGTGCACATAAGCAGGCAAAAGTAAGGAAAGCAAGACACGGAAACACCCACAC
>NW_010168225.1:0-6445 GCF_000695765.1 Mesitornis unicolor | reverse complement strand
CTGCTGAAAGTCAACTCTTCAGTTCCCTACCTTGCTACAGCCTTACTGGCAGGCACAATCTATCAGTTAATAGCAACTACATGGGACTAGTAAGCTACACAGGTTTTGCAGCACCACAAGCAAATGCATCAGAGCAATAGTGACCCTGAGATTTATGTTCACGGTCCTGTAAGTTTAATAAGATATGATGATATGATATATGATATCAACATGAGAACATGATCCTCTTTATGAGGCCAAGAAACATCTGAAATACAACGCTGCTCCAACTCAGATAAGCATGTCTGCATTGGAAATCTGCTAGGTCCAACTAATCACGTCCTCAGTCTTTGTTTAGAATAAGCATGCTAACCTGGACTTACATTTTATGGTGATTTTGCTGGTGAAAGTCCCTTGTTGAATCATCTAAAGACAAGTAACAGCTATAAAAATCTGCAAACACTATTCATGTTTAACCATTTACTAAAACCCATAATTTAAAAAAGGTAGGGAGAATTTTCAGAGATACAAATGGGAGGTAGACGCCTCACTTCAAGGTGTTTTTAAGGCCATTCATAATCTCCCTTAACACTTAGTAAGTGGCACTTGAATAATTATTAACTTGGCTAAATTAAAAAAATACGATGATGATAAAATTGTTATGGTCTCTATGTTATAACTAAAGAGAATAAACTCAGAAAATTAAGAGAGACAGAGGTACATGAGCATACATAAGCACCTGTGAAAACACTTCTAAAACATACAAATGATTTCTTCTATTATACTTGTGTGGAAACAGCACAGACAAATTTACTGTATTACCCTAGGAATCTCACATCAGATGACAAAGATCAGGAACAAACCCCAGATACCTACAACCATCTCCTCTGCTTGATCGTATCTTGACTGTTTTTCTGCATCACTGTAACACAACTGTATCTCAAACACAAGGTAACTTTGTCATGTGTAGTCCACACCCAAGAAAAACGATAAACTCCAAGAGAAGAGACAAAAGCATAAAATACTATGACAAAATAAACAGATGTTAAAATTTCAAGTTGGAGTTGCTGTAAATAAGTGATCTTAAAAAAGTCCTCCTGAAATACTATGTTAAATCAGAACAAATCCTGTGCTGTGTAAAACTGGAAATATGTTTGCTAAACATTATACCTCAAAATAAATTTTTTAAAAATATTTAAGGACTTTTCAAAAAACTTACGAGTTGACAACCTCTCCTACCAACCAGAATGCTCAAAGTATTGCTTAAAAGTGAGCGGTCCATATCTTACCAAAAGCCATTAAATAACTTTTATATTCTTCTAATAATAACAACTGTAAGTTTACTTCTGTCTTATTTTCATGTACCTTTCCATTTAAAGGCCTATGGCTTAGTGTTCACAAATTAAAAACATACTTGTAAATACACAAAAATAAAGCTTAATACCACACAAAATAAAAAAGGATAAATTTCAAAACCATTACATTATTATTGTTGAAAAGTAGACTACAATTAATCTGTAGGTCAGAGATGCTTTGATCGTGGACATAATTTCCATTATTAACTCCTTAACAAAGTTTTTCATCTTAATTAAATGAGAAATCTTTCATCCACCAAGGTTTTGGATGCCAAATTCTTCCGCCCAAGTGTATTACGAATAAACCTAAATATCTAAGAACATTTTAGAAAAAATGGATTAACAAAGAACTATGTACAACACTAAGTTTCAGTACATAACATAAAATAATTTCATATTATCTTTAAATCGTAATTAATATGAGTGAATTAAGTGCTTAAATCGCTTTAACATTTTTGAAACATTTTCCAGTATCTTTCCACCCTGAAATATAATTGTGTGTGATTAATTTTAACACATATTTGTGTTTGCTATTGAAAGTATTTGTAGCTTCTTCATTAATGGCAGGTATATGAATAAAATTAATTTCTCAAGCCTATTTAAAAAAAAAAATCAAAACACTATCTTATAAGCTTTCAGTATAATCTTCTGTCACTACATACTGCTAATTTATTGCTTTAATTATCTAGTTAACCATATAAACATCCATACTAATCCACATTTAAAAAAATATGACTTTGTTCTTAAGTTGAAATTTACCTCTTGTTGCAAATATGTTAGAATTGCTGCTAAGACAAAACTTTGGGAAGCCAGATCCACAACGGAGAAAAACAGGATATCAAAGATGAGCAGTGTGGTCTCATTGCCATAATAGAGAACATCACTGAAATAGTGTCCTTCATCTACAGAAACAAAATAGTTTTTGAAAAATGATTATTTCTGTGAAGCACAAGTTTGTGGAGTTCATCAGTCCACCCTGAGAAAGCCGGTAAGAAAAAGGACAATCAGAGCATGAGCTAGTTATGTCATTCTATGGCATCATAACAGCTAGTTATGTCATTCTATTTAAGCAAAATAATACAAACCCTTCCACTTATAAAATGGTTTAATACTGACAGAACACAATAGGAAAAGCCCACGTGCCAGACACAACTTGATTCACTCCTGAAATCTCAATCAGGCTGTTCAAAAAAGGCTGCTTTGAACAAGAAGCAGATGTAACTTGTCACTGAAATTTTCAGCAAGTGTTAACTCTGGCCCTAAGTCAACAAAATAATAAAAACATATGCTTAAAGTCTTACTTAGGAGGAAGTTCAGAGCTTAACATTATTCTTGTTAAATGGTTTTCTCAGAAAATGGGTCTTTTCAGCCTAAAATACCTTTTTCATAGCCAAAGTAGTCTAGACCACTCAGCTACTTCCTTATTTTATCAAAAAATGAGAAAACACCACCTAAAAACAATTACATAAACCAGATTATGTTCCCTTTTTCTACTTTTCCAGAAAAATGTCCAAAGCAAGTTTTATTGGAGACAGCATATTCTCATTACAAGTTGTCTATGTCTTTCTGCCATGAAATCCTGATTTGTATCTAAACTTCTGGGAACCATAGCAGTCTAAAACATCAAACAATGTAATTACAGCAATGCTTATGATTATCAACTTGGAAACAATGGCAGTCAAAAGACAAAACCTTTGTTGAATATTGCACAATTTGGAGACACCACATCATGCTTATACACTTAATTCTAACTCAGACATCGCATACCTGACAATATCTTATGGCTGAGCAGACCAGGGGTTTAGAACAGGGTTTTGGAATGACTGATATTGCAGGGTATGAAATCACAGACTGAAGCTGAAGAAAGTCCTCGTTATAGTTTTAAGGCAGATACAGGCTATCTGACATTTATTACTAAAGATAGTGCTTCACCAAAGACAAGGGAGGAGAGCCCAAGCCTTTAGTGAATTAGGTGTAGCTATGACATCTAGACAAAGCAAAAATATCAGAGTACAACCAAGGCTGGTTTGAAAGCACATGCTGCATTCCTGATTATAGAGCAAAATTTGAGACTCAAATTAGGTTTCAGCTTTTGCAGCCCCGGTGTCACAGAGCAGGAAGAGTTCTGTGCAGCTCAGTGATGTAATCTGTGGGTCAGTGTTATGTAAGAATAACGACAGATTTAGGATGTGTAATGGTCATCCAGTAATATATATGGATTGGGTTACAGTTCTGATAAGGTTAAGAGTTTCTGAACAGTGAGGTTGGAAAGCCAAATACTTTAGGGACTCAAAATGATCCATCTTCTTGGATCACTAGTCATGTTAATTTTCATGCAGATGATGGCCATATTTATGGTTAGGGGCAGAATCAGGGTCTGAACTAAGGTTTTCAAAGATAATTTTTGATGGATTCTGTACAGCTCAGGGGCTGAGGAAGCAGACTGGTATTGGGCCTAAGTTCACAGCTCGTATTTCATTGCAGTGTGGATACTGGTCCCTAGACCACATCTGATAATAGAAAGAGACCAGGACTTAGGGTTTCAGAACTTTGGAAGTGGAGGACCTAACAGTGTATGAGGATTCCAGCGATGCAGATATTTGGTCATCTGGGAGTAATTATGAATAGGTTAAGGTGTTTAGAGTCTTGGTGTTTCACAGCATCAATTTTCCAGGGATTCCGATTTAGGAACTTAGGTTGAAGGTTGAGATATAGTCAAGACCTTTCACTTAATCTTCAATAGATGTATTGGTCACTTGGAAATACTTATGGATAGGTTTAGCATGGGCTTGGGATTCTAGATGGTGCATTGGAGAGCCCAAGTCTGACTGGTTTTGCATAGCTCCAGGGACCAGGATCAGAACTGGTTTCACCCCTGTTTCTGCTGGAATACTCATTTTTGCTGTAGGTATTGACAACACTTAAAAAGCTGAAAAATAAAATATTCAAGAACCAAAATTACTTGGTGGAGTCTGCAAAGATGAGTGCTGTATTAACAACAGGTATTCCACTAAAACATTTCTCCCTGTAATCGATACTCTCTTTAAAGAAATGTGTTGTGCTGTACTTTTAGTTGTTTCATATGAAATTTGGTTCTATATTAAAAAAATAACATGGAGCTATTTAAATATTGTGGAACTTCTTTCCATTTACAAAGTAGACATTGGATCTAGATAGTAAGTCAAAGGAGCACTTCATAAACATGTGCACGTCTCTACACAGAATCCTTTCAGTTGCCTAAAAGAAAAAACATCGCAGTTGAGTGACAAATTATATAAATAAGATTTCTGTAACCTGAAGAACTTCTCTTAAATACCTCCCTCAGAAGTGGACATTTAATGACCCCTCCTGCTGTAAAGTTCAGTTTAGATTTTAAATCCTGGGGAAGAAATCCACACAGAAACCTACATACTTATAGTACAAATGTCAAGTCACAAATCTTTTTACCATTATAAAAAATACTCTTCTCTATTGGTTCCATGAACTCCATGCCAAGAATCCGTTCAAGCAGCAACTTATCTTTAACAATATAATCCATTTCTTTATGAACCTATAAGAAAAGGGAAAACAGTATTTCTTGTTTTATGATTTCAAAGAAGAAGTACTTGTTATGAAGTGAAGTACAGCTACTTAGACATTTATGAATGAAAAAGGCACTGTTCTATGCCATGACAAAAATAAGTACATAACAAAAAAGAATTTGTAATTTTTAAGAGCAGACTGCACTGTTGGACAGTAGTCCAGTTTTCTTTTTTTTTTGAATGAAGCACTGTTAGAGTTGCCATAAAGTCTTTACCAACAAGTCTCTAAGCACATATGCTTAAAGAGAAACTACAGTCTTTCAGATTTACAATTTTTAGACTGTACTTACTATAGATACATTTACCTTAATATAGTAATGTCAATATACATACGTGATCAATAAAAGAACTAAGAAATTTGTTCATGGTGTTGTATGCCCTTGTGCTTTGTTCAAAAGTATTTGCAGATGAGTCCAAAAGCCTAGCAGGACCACGTTTCTGAAATACAACACGATCATGACTTCAGCAGAAAAATTACATATTTTAAATAACATTTACAGAATATATAGATCTTGCTTACTCTTGTTAGGGTTTCATGAATCCTGTCATAGTGCTGTCGCATTCTTCTTGAAATGGAAATCTGAAATGTCTGTCCATCTGTGTTTGGTAGCAAACCTCTCTGACTACATAGATTTTCCTACAGAATTAAAGCAAACATAAATTAACATTATTAATGTCATTCATAGACCCCAAAAAGTAAAAAGCTTTTAACTTCTTCTCTTTCATGTACACATAGTACTTAGTATCGCTAAATATTTGAATCCACTGCACTTTTGGTTCCATTATAGCAATGATAGGACAAGGGGTAATGGGCACAAGCTGGAACACAGGAGGTTCCACTTAAATTTGAGAAGAAACTTCTTCTCAGTGAGAGTGACAGAGCACTGGAACAGGCTGCCCAGAGAGGTTGTGGTGTCTCCTTCTCTGGAGACATTCAAAACCCGCCTGGACGCCTTCCTGTGCAACCTCATCTAGGTGTTCCTGCTCCGGCAGGGGGATTGGACTAGATGATCTTTTGAGGTCCCTTCCAATCCCTAACGTTCTGTGATTCTGTGATTCTGTGATTTTCTTAGGGCATGAAATCCTGACCCCTGCTGTCACAAAGTCATATTCCTCTTTTCACCTGGGTTCAGTTCATTACCTTCTAATATATCTCTTGACATTCACTCTGAAGCCCTTACTTTATCATTTATTCTATATTTGTTCTGCTTTTTTTGTACTTTGGATTCCTGACTTTTTCCGTATGTTTTTCAGGTCACATTTAACAAATCTCAAAAACCACAAGAAAACAGAAAATTCATTATCTCCATAGGGAAAAAAAACTCAGCTTTGCCCAGAATTATATAAAAATAAGCAGTTAGGAAAAAAATATAGGAACACACAAGTTAAAAATACTAAAAAGATTCCTCTGCATTTCAATGTTTAAAATTTAATTTTCTCATGGTTTTGTTTTTGCTGTCCATTTATCTCTGAAATAGCAATATCCTTGGTCTAAAGCAGTGGTGCAAGGCCCGCCTACACAGTCATGCA
>NW_010168224.1:0-46678 GCF_000695765.1 Mesitornis unicolor | reverse complement strand
GAGGTGGGGCAGGGGGGGCGGGGGGGAGGATGATAAGAAAGGACCCTTTGAAAAAGAGGGAGGTGGGGAAAATTGCGCACCGGACCGGCCCCACAGGCTCACTGCCTCTGCTGGGTCCATCCACGCATGGGAGTGTTGGGGTTCCCCTTCAGCGCAACCAAACCGTGACATTGTACAGCAGGGCTGTGCAGTGACTTGTATCCAGGGGTGGTTTTCTCCTGACACCAGGGATCCAAAGGCAAAATCAGCTCTGCAGTAGCAGGGTCCATACGCCTTTCAAAAAATCACCTTTATTTCTTTCTGTTTACCTGCCTAACCCCGAATGTGTTCTCATTATTAAAATGATTACTGTTGATAATATTTCTGCTTTTGTGCAGTCAGAATGTCCTTTGGGCCCATCTTTTTGCAGGTTGTAATGGAGGATGGGTTTTGTTTTGGAAAACCCCTGCAGTTGCATGTGAATCCTGGGGAAAAAAAGTGAAATTCCTGTTGCCTAAAAACAAGCAAAACAAAACTTCAGTGATCCTGCAAAGGTTTCCCTGCACAAAGCAGGAAGAGGAATTTTGGCACAGGGGAGGCAGCGGCCACCTCTTAAATTTTCATAGCTGATCTTAGCAAATATCCTTTTTTTACGCTTGATATTCTCGACTGGCCTGATCAAAGCAACGAGACAAGTACGCTGCTGCTGCCAGGATGCTTTGCAAGATGAAGGCTGCATCCAAAATACATTTTCAACATTGCTAACGAGGCCCAGAGGTTTCCTCCTGGGACCGGTATTTCACACTGTTATCTCTGCTCCGAAGGAGGCGTGAGGAGGGTGGAGAGAAGCGAACCAAGCTGGGGTAAGGTGCACGGCAAGGAACTGGTCAAACCCTTCATTCACAGGATCATGTTTTAAATGAGCTGTAGCTGCTTGGCCAGGAGGTTCGGTATCAGCAGGCATGGCTGGGTGGAAGGCTCTTCCCAGTGCGCCACTGGGGTCAAAAAAAACCAAAAATGAGAGTGGGATGGAAGGGAAAAAAAGAAAAAGCAGCAAATATTAAAATGACATTTTCTCATGGGAAGGGAATATAGTCTCCAGGTCTGGTAAAAAAGAAACAGAGGGGGCTGGGGCACTGCTATTGAGAAAGGCTGGGAGCCTGGGAAAAGCACTTGTATAATGAGAGAAGGAAAAGATGAGGGTGATTTAGGATAAGAAATGTTGTCGTTGGCTTCGACTAGAAGGAGAGCAGGTCTACTCCTCTTCTGACTTTATTTAAACAGCACCTATCATCGTAAGAAGAGAACAGGCTCTAAACAGACTGTGAATGTGGTTTTTAAAATCCTCTGCTTATACTGAGAAAAGGATGCCTAGAAGTGGGTTTCTCAGTTTTTCTTCATTATGAGGAGTAACCTCTCACTTGTGAAAATAAAGAAACAAAAATGAAGCCCTTGTGTGTGTTAGGGAAAAAGAAGAACAGCAGAACACTTGGCTGATGACTTTGGGAGGAGGAATGGTGTTCAAAGAGGTGACTTTGGACCTTGAAGGGTAGTGTTGGGGGAGGGGCAGAAAGCAGCAACATTGCTTTTGTTTGGGATTTAATAACACTTTGGCCGTCTGGCGATCCCCCTCGGCAGCCTTTCTGCAGATGGCAGCCTACCAACTGGGGAATGTTGTCCCTCCAGCGCTGGGGACATGCAGCGCAGCAAAGGGGGAATCTGGGACTTACTGTGAGCTTTATATTTCATTTCAGCAGCTTGACTGGGGTCCTCCCATTGGGTCAGTTGCTATTAATCC
Source organism: Mesitornis unicolor (assembly GCF_000695765.1). Classification (NCBI taxonomy): domain Eukaryota; kingdom Metazoa; phylum Chordata; class Aves; order Mesitornithiformes; family Mesitornithidae; genus Mesitornis; species Mesitornis unicolor. Next base: position 44,901 of record NW_010168224.1, on the reverse strand, counting down.
TATATTTGTATTTACCAGGTACATCTCTCACTCTATTTTCTGGAATTCCTCTGCAAGGATCTCCGATGCGTGATGCAGGCTGCATTGCAGGGAGTTCAGCTTTCATTCATCTGCAGAAGAAACTGAACTCATTTGAAGTTTGCTGTTGATTAAACTCAAGTCTCCCTCCTGTTCCCTGCCTCCTGTTTTTGGTGAATTTAATATCCGTCAAAGGATGTTTTTACTCTTGTATGAAACTGTTTCTTTAAAGCCTGTGTTGCAAGTGACCTGGTGAGGCTGTGCACTGTTTCGGAGCCCTCTGAGAGCTCCCATGGCTAGCGTGGATTAAAGGAACTAGGTCAGATTTCTAAACTATAGCATACATGATGCTGCTGTTCCAGCTGGACTATCTATAAAAAGCTGGAAAAGAAAATCAGAGTCCTGGAAAGAGGTTTTGTTGGATGTGCACTTCCCAGAACTCCCCCAAAAAGCAATCCAACTGTGCAGGCTGGAGTGGAGAAGCTTCAAAAGGTTTTTCCTAAATCAACTCAGCCGGCTGAAATCCATGGGAAAGCTTGTGAGAATTTTGCTCACGAGATGGACAGATAATGCAAGCAAGCAAAATGGAGGAAAAAGCATTTGTCTATGTAGTGTCACTCCCAGCATTATTTTATGTGAACCAATACATAAATAATTGTGTTTCTCCTTCAGCCTTAAACACAGGTAGGAGGACTTTACCATCCACTGCAAAGCACTTCTCTCTGGGATGGGGCAGAAAACTGCCCATGTGTACGCAGCAACACAGCAGAATGGCTTCAGATATACGAGGAAAAATAAGTTTGCAACCCAGTGAAACTCCTTCATGGAAACAGAGAGGCAGAGCACGGCATGCTGCAGTCCTAGGCAGCAGTCTCCTCTGGCCGGGCAGAGGGACTGTGCTGTCCATCTCATGAACTTTCTTGATCCCTAGCTTCTGTGCAAGGGTGCTGGCCGCACAAGCCAGGTTGGAGCCTGGCCAGAACAACATCCTGGTTCTGTGGCAAGTGCTCTGGGATCAGACCACACGTGACAAGTACCCCAGATTTCGCGTTGCACCGGGAAGAGGCTGTTGTCGTGACCCCTGCTGCACCCTGGGAAAGTCACTCAGCTGTGGCTCACAGGAAGGAGAAAGCTTGCTTTCTCTAGATCCAGGATTTCCTCCTCAGCCCTTCCCTTCTCTCATGTGCTGCACCGCATCTTGCCCTACTCTTGCATGCTGGGATCGAAAAGCAGCGTGGAAATGTTGCATGGGCCTGGGGCCGGTGCACAGCTGTCCTGCCCTCCCTGAGGAGAGGTGCCCCTGCTTCTGCCCCACGCCACTGCTGCTGCCCACATGGTGCCAGCCGGCGAAGCTGCCCGCAGGACCGGGCAGCTCTGGCACAGGCTGAGCTCGGCCAAGCAGACTCCCCAGCGTGGGAAATTTCTAAAGAAGCAGCCTTCTGTAAACCACATTTTCATTTAACTGGTCTAAAAATATTTCAGTTTCAAAACACACACTTAAAAATAGCTTACAGAAATATTTATATGGACACCGAAAGGCACTTTCCAGCTTTGGGGATTCAGTCTACAGCCCACGGCAGAGCCCACAACTGCCTTCCTCTTCAGCCACTATTTGCTGGTTATTGAGCCTCTTGTTTTGGGAGTGTTTGAGTCTCTTTTTCCTTAAGTTATCTTGCTTCACTCCACCCTCCCTCACAGACTCGGCTTTGCTTCAGTGAGGCCAAGACTGATATTGCAGGATAGTTTTTCTCACAGTCACAATCATCATAATTCTCTTGATGGTACAAGTTTTCTCTCAGACCATCACTGGCTCAATGTGGGGAATTCAGCTGTCCCTGGGATGGGACATGGCATGTATTTGGGAACTCCCTCTAACATTTTCTTGTCCCTCTCTGTCCTCTTCTTTCAGCTGCCTGTCTCAGTTCATGCGCTGCTTGGGGTAGACCTCAGCTTTTGGCAAATGTTTTTCAGCCTGGCACACTGGGCCTAAAGATGGGAGTTTGAATCTTCTAGGTGGTGTTGCAACAAAAGTCCAATAGTAAGGGTAATAATGGAGCCTTCTGCCTTGTGGTTTTCAATGTTATTTGTTCATGGCTGTCAGTACTTTCTGCTGTGGCACTGTCAGGTATCTGGAGATGTACCAACCACTTCTTGTCTATGTGGACAATCCTCTTTGCTAAAGAAAGGCTAGGCTCTTACTAAAGCACCACCATAAGGTCAAGTCCACAAGTCCATACTATACATCATGGAGAGAAGCAGTCTGATGGGTCAGAACAAAGGTTGGCTGATAAGGATGTGTTGTGTCATTACTCTGTGTGTCTCGGCTTTTCCAAAGACATCCCCGTAACCCAGGAATGTCTTCTAGGAGGTTTGAAATGTCTCAGCCTTTCATTTCTGTTTTTAAATCACAACACAATGTTTGTTCAGTGCATATTACAGCGTTAGTGAGAATCTGTCCTATGTTTAGTGGGAACAAACAGCCCAGAGGAAGGTGTACTCGCTGTGATGGAGTATTTGGGTTACGAGAGAGGTCAGATGAGTGCAAACCCCATTCAAGCTGTATGAGCATTCAGTCTTGTTCAGTGCTGCAGGACGAATTGTGCTAAACCATGGAACTACTGGAAAAGTTCTTCTGCTACAATAAAAAATGGTGTTGCTATAGAGGCAGTAGCTTGCATAGGAAAAAGCACAAACAGTCAAAACTCGTTCTGTCGTGTCTTTTATGGGAGCAGCTCGTGACACTTTAATGTGTCACCACCAATGAATCTCTGGTTTTGATTTCTAAAGTGAGGTTCAGCACCCTCTTGCTTTGCTAATGATTTTGCCTCTCTCTCTCCCCCTCCGTATTGCTTTTTAAATGTAGAGTCTGGAGTGGGGTATGTGTGTGAGTGTGTTTTAGTGCTTTTCATCAAACTATAACCCAAAACTTCATACAAAGCAGTGAAAACAGACTCTAGGTCACCAATTAAATGCAACTAGCTCTGAAATGTCACACAACATCTATTTAAAACAGACCAAACTCTAGGCTTGGATTAAGACCCAGGCATTCCTAAAAACACAGGATTAAATTGAAAGCTCATATTTCCTTTAAAAAAGAAAGCTTCCTGCTCTCCGACTGCATAGAAAAGATCAAAACCCTGAGCTAGACAGACACGATGCAACAGCTTCTTCTGAGGTCCTGAAACTCCAGGGGTGGGTTCAGTGCTTCAGTTTGCCTGGCACCAAAAATGGGCCAAGGTTTCTGTCCCAAAATGTTTGCTCCAGCCCCTGCACCAAGGTTTACTGTGTTTTTGGTTTTGCTACTGCTGTCATCTACAAGCTAAACCATGGAGTGGGCTACAAAGGGACACAAAACTTGCCTCTACCTTAGAAGGATTTTTCTTTTTCTTTTAACCCATAGACCTAATAGCATCCACAGTGGCAGCAGGTTAGGGTAGGCCTGGGGTGGGATGGGAGCCCATGGATCACCAGAGCTGCTTGGAGCAGGACAGCACTGCACCATGGAAATCTCCAGTCTCGATATGGCACTCCCTGACCCCACACAGCTTTCTGAGGAGATTACAGCTTAAGCATGCCATGACCAGGGACTGCAGAAGGATGTTGTTGTGAGAATTAGAGGCTGAGTTTCTTTCCAGAGGAGCTGAGAGACTTGCATTATGTTTGCATTGGGGGTGAGGGTGAAACCTGTGCTGGAGGCAGTGATCCCCAGAGACTGCAGTGTGGGAGCTCCCGGGAGCCTCACAGCAGGGTCCAGCTGGCACCAGGCTCTGGTGAGACCAGGCCAAGCAGCTCACCAATTTCAGACCAAGCCAGCAGAGGTCACAGTAGGTCCAACAAATTCCCCATGTCCTCATCCAGCCCTGCCTGCCCTCACGTCTTAAACAGTTCCCCACTAACTGGTATTAAACCCTGCTCCTACTCAACAGCCTGAGCAAGTCTAACGAAGCCTGCTTGTGGCTGCTGGGTGCCCTCCTGGAGGGGGCAATTCACTGCTGGTGAGTTGGGCCTTGGTTTGGTTGCGACTATCTTCTCCAGAGTGTGTTCCCACTGCAGCTAGTGTACGGTATCTTGGTGGTAAAATCAGTCATGAGGGTGTGGATGTGTTTTCTTCCTGTCATTGCACATACCAGATTGTCGGGCTCCCTTATCTTCCCAGACCTCTCACCTTCATCCTCCCCATGCCAAGTTCATGTCCAGCCTGGAGGACGTTCCTGCTGCCTGAAGATGATCAGGTCTATAGGGCTTGGTTTCATGCTTGCCTGTGCTGCATCATCCACATACCAGCCACTGCTCTAGGAAAGTTGCTTGAGCATCTCCATGTCATAATCTGGGTGGATCCCTGTTGTCCTAGGCTCTCCTGGGGTCTTCCATGAGAGCTGGGATGTTCCCCTGTAGAGGAGCTTGTACTGTAGAAGCAGACAGGCTTGTGGTAAACCAGTCTACGTCCCTGCTTAAATACAGATCTATGAGGAAATTGCAGGCTTGGCAAATGTAAGACCAGATTTGTAGCTCTGTATACAGAGATACTGGGCATTCCCTTCCTCTATTTCTGTCAATGGTATCTTGCGAAGAAACAGAAGGCAAAACTTGTATTTTTCTTAAGTGAATACAGAAGCCATGAAGCTCTGTATGCCTGCGCTGAGGGTGAGGTCTACACAGGGTTGGACTGTGGCTGGCTGGGGTCTCCCACAGGCTACTGCACCTCTTGCCAGGGTGTCTTCTTTGACCACGACTTTCTCAGCAAGATGCGCTGTTGGGTTTGGAGCCCACCATGGCTAGGATGTGTGGCACCGCCTCCTTCTCCCAAATGTCCACGCTCTGCTCTAGAAAGCGTGAGATGGCTGTGGCCAGGTGAGCTGGGCCAGTGAAGCCTGGTAGCCAGTTCCTGAAGGTCTCTGCCGCTGGAGGGGGACAGAGCACCTCGCTGCACAGGTATGTCCCCCCCACACCCCTCCCAGAGGAGACCCTCCCATGCCGTAGGGCTTTCACCCAGTTCAGCCTGGTGAATGGGCCACTGCTTGCAATGCCGCGCCCTAGAGTGGGTCATTGCAGGATTGCGCTTTTTAGCAGAGGAGGGGAGCAAGGAGTTTGGCAAGAAGGCAGCATTTCACACAGTAGTGGTGAATCCACTAAATGCCACTGAGCCTGCCACCACTGGTGGCCCAGCACGTCCAGGCAGGGGTGTTGCATAGGAGCACAGAAGTGGTGGAAGCTAAGGGCTCTCTGGAGATGGATGCAAACTCTTTTTGAGCTTCAAATGTGCCCTTGGTGGTCTCTGATTTCCAGCTGTTTTGGACAGGCTGTTCCCATCACCTTTGGCCCTTTGGAGGGACACTCACAGTCTTTTCCATTAGGCCATGGCTTGAATTGCTCGAGCAGGGCAATGCTGGTGCCGTGCCCTGCTGATCTGCAGATGCTTTCTGCAGGTCCTGGGGGGTATGTACAGTGCAGGGGCTACACTGGCCGGGGTCAGTGCTGTGCTGGGCTGGCCAAGACCACCTGTGTGAGGTGCTGTGTGGGGTGCTTGCCAGGCTCTGCAATGGTGCATTTTGCTGAGCAAAGCTTCCCATGGAGCAGTGGCAGCAGTGTGTCTCCAAGCAGACACGGTCTGAGCTCTGAGCAAGGGAAGGCCACCTGGGCGGCTTGTGCCTTGTTCACATGGCTGTCATGCCAACCATGACAGACCTAGGTGGCAGCTCCCTCTGCACATTTTGGGAGGGTGTGGCAAGCTGGGAGAGGCTGTTCCCCCAGTGGAGTACCCCAAGGAGCAGACACCTCTCTCCTGACCAACTTGCTACGGCCGATGAGACCTGATTGATGAATGAAGCGGGGTTTGGCACGCTCCCGTCAGGCACAGGCTGCCTTGTGCAACAGTGTGTGATGCAACTGAACTTTACATAACCTGATGCAACACCTATAGCTGGGGTTTAAAACTGCAGGTCCTGGGTGGTTACAGTATGGTGCTCATACCTCCCCGGCACATACATGGGTGAGGTCAGCTGGTGTGTGGACAGTAGCACCGCTCCAGGCAACTCCAGTTTTACTCTTGGGTTTGAAATTACTGCAAACAAACAAACAAAAAAACCAAACAACTGTGGTTCATGGAGGGTGAGTAGACCAAGGGCAGAGGCAAGAGTTGGGTGTATTGCAGATGGTGATGGTGGAAATGTCATCCCTGCAGCTCAGCTCATGCGCTTCATTTCTACCCAAAGCCTCTCTCCTCGCTCCTGTCCCTCAGCTCTGGCTAGTCCAGCCCTGGGCCCCAGCTCTGCCCTTTCTCCACAGCCCCTGAGTGCCTGTGACAGCTCAGTCCTCATTTGCAGCCCCTCTCCCCCAGATGTTCCCACATAGCTTCCTCTCGTCACACGAAATCACGACTTTGAGCTCCATGCTGTGTTAGACAGGCTGCCTTGTACTCTGCAGAGCTGATGCTTAGCCTGGTGCCCTTGGAAAGGTGGCAGTACCCCTTTCCTGGGCCAGGACGCTGATGCTCTGCCAGATAGTAAAATGTAAGATAATTGCCTTAAAACCGCCTGTGGCCTGACATTCACTCTTGCCCATCCTGAACTTCAGGCCAAAGTAATTCCTCATATTTTCTTTGACATTTGTCAAATTTAAGCTAAAAGAAAACAGAGGGGGGTTGCTCTTGTTTTCTGTACAAGCGATGAGAGTTTGCAGCTGTTGGGAGGTTTGGTGTGTACACAGTGCCCGAGCAAGGCAGAGGGAGCAGGGGCACATAAGGGAGGAAGGACGAGCACCAGAAAATAACCAGTCATGGTGCCTGCATTTCTCTCTGCATCAGGGGGATCCTGCAATACCCCTCACTGCTGTAGCGTCCAGCCTAGATAGCAAATCTGCCAACAGCAGCCGCTTACTTGTGCTTTTCCATCTCTCTCCTGCCCTCCCAGCCTGGTCCCGCTGAGGGACGTGCTTCTCATGCTTGTGACAGAAAGCCACAGAGCTTGCTCATCTGGCTTTCCCTTCCCTCCACTAATCCTGGGCATTACCAGTGTTGCCAACTTTGCATGGAAAATGCTACTAGCAGGAGCCAGGCAGCAGCTCCTGAAATCCGACTGGGAGAGGACAGTGGTAGGAGCTGGTATCCCCTTTCTGAGGTGACTCCATACCTGTGACTCACTGCTGTCTCAGTACCTTTCCAGCCACGCTGTTCAGCCTGCAGCCAGTGCTTGGGTGCCTGGTGAAGCCTCTTCCTTTTCAGCTTCTTATGCCAGACCCCAATGATGTAACACTGCAAGTGAATTTCCACAGCTCTGCCAGGCTACACAGCGGTGCCAGAAGGGAGGTGTGAAACACACCTTCCCCTGCCTCAGGTGCTTGGATTGTACCCATGGATGGGTGGACTGTCCTTCCATCTCCCTCCCTCCCCTAAGATACATGGGACCCCTGTCTCTCATCCCCATCACACCTTCCAGAAGGTAGGCACATAAGACATTTTCTTGCCAAGCAATATGTGGTGGCTGTGAGCAGAGACAGTGCCCACAGAGTGAGCAAGCACCACAGGGCACCCCTGCTGCTCTCCTGTGGTGTCAGGAGGGATCCCCCATGGCACAGGGATTACAGGACACTCACCCATACCTGCCGTGACAGCTGCCTGTTGTGTCCACACAGGAAGGCTGAGTCCTCCTGACTGCTGCGTGATGCTGGTCTCTGTGGTCCCGTTTCCCTATTGGCAAAGTGGGAATGAGGGTGAAGAGGTACCCATCCTTGCAGGCTGCAGGCAGGGGTCACACTGCACCCCTGCTGCTGAGCTGCCTTGGATGGAGTCAGTGGGCTCTGTGGCCAGTGCTCTGGCAGGGGCAGTGAGCGTGGTGCTGATCTGGGGAGATGGTGCAGCCTGGTGCAAGATGCACCAGAAGATGGTGGCAGCAAGGGCTCCAGCAAAGGGGTCTGCAGCAGGGCTCCAGTGGTTTTGGCACTAGGGGTGTTTAGGGGTGCAGTAGTGGAGGGAAAGTGATGAAATAAAGGCAATGGTTGAAGCTGGGAGGCAGTATCCAGTTTCATCAGGCGGCCACCACACTGATACTGTGCTTGAGGAAGGTGTGGGCTGACCCCAGAAGCTCCTGGAGGAGGGCAGGGAAGGTATGAGCCAGCCCGTGCCTCCCAGGACCCTGAGCTGGAAAGCAAAGGGATCGCATTGTCCCTTATGGAGAAGAGAGGTCAAAGGCCTGAAGCAGCGAGCAGAGATGTGTGCCAGCAGTGATGTGAGCTATTTGTGTGCTGTGGTGAGGCCTCGACACCACTGACCACAGACACAGAACAACCTGGTGAGTCCACCCCGTGAGGATTCACTGACACGAGAGCAGCACCTGATGTGGAGATCACCCAGTGCTCAAGATCAGGCCACAGATATTCCTCCCAGATCTACAATCAAAGGGCTTCACATCCCTAAGCTAAACAGTCTCCAGGGAACAAATAAATGGTTAAGAAGACAGGCTGAAGTGCTGAAGGAGACGGCAACATTTGCTTCATGCTCATGGCCAAATTGCAGTGGGAGAAGCTGCTGTGTATACTCAGCAAGCACTCATCCATGACCATGTGGCTCTTCGTGTTATGTCTAAGAAGGAAAGAAAAACAAGAAATGGTGACCAGAGTGGGATTATAATCCAGGAATACAGTGACTGCTAAAAAGCTAAAGAGGAAACCACAGACTAGTGGCTTCTGTTAAACCAGTGGGTGAAATGCTTGTCGAGGTGGTGGAAGTTTTCCCAAATCCTGCCTCCATAAAGGCACTTGTGATAGCAATGCATTTGAGCTCCTGAAAAATGGACTAAAAAAAAATAAAAGGAAAATAAAACAATTTCTAAATATGTGTTGGGGAGGTTAAGGAAATTACTAGTGTATTGCCAGTTTGGAGAGAGTTTAAATGCTGTGTCAAGGGAGCAGTTAGTGTGTGGTATGTAAAATGAAGCAATACAAAAATGGTTATTAACTGAGGCTGATTTGCCCTTAAATCGTGCTCTAGGAGCTGCTGTGTCAAAGGATACAGCTACTCCAAAAGGCAGGGAGTTGCAACAGCATCAAACACCCTGAAACAAAAGTTTTATTGTTCCCCTCCTTAATGGGACAGTCACCCCTTTGGAATGGAGGTCTTTCAGGAGACTATCAGAACTGAAAACTTTCACTAGAGAAAGCATTGCTTGAAAGAGAAATGTATTTTTAATTTCACTGCTCCTGAGGACCCATCTGTGTGACAACCTGTGTAGGGGCATAATGACAACATGGGCAGGACCTCGGATGCTCTCAGGGTTTACCGAGGCAGATTGTAGTGCAGGTGAGGAGGTGAGAGGGGGCTTTCCATTCTGTGGTGGTTCCCTGGTCACCATGAACAAAGACGGGTGTCGTTTGTCTAGGTTTGACTAAGCCAAGCCTGTCAGCCAGATGGGGGTTCTGGCTAATTGCAAAAAAATACCCTGTGAATAATGCACACCGGGTTTTACTCTGGTATAGCAGGCTAGTACTAGGATAGCTTCCACACCCCTGTCCTGGTGGAGGGCCACAGACCAACTATTGCAAAGCACTTTTAACGTTCAGTGCTATGCAGACAACTTATGAGTTAATGGAAGTGACGACGAGGGATGTCTGCAGAGGTACTGGTGAGTCTATCGAGAACTGCTGGATGGCAAATGAGGGAAAAGTTAATTTTCCAGAGGCTTGGCCATGTGCTGTGGGACTTGCAGATGATTTTCATAAATCAGCAGTAATGCTTGAGGCTATTCTCAAGGCACCTCAGCTACAAGATATGTCACAATTATCTTCCTTTCTGGGGACAGGCAATTATTACCAAGGGGTCTTGCCCAATACGTCGACACTATTACACTCCCTAAATAGACCAGTGCACAAAGGACAGAAGTAATGCTGATCCACATGTTGTACCAAGGCTTCAGATGAAGCAAAGAACTTTGGATTATCAGCAAGTGAAACTCTGGTTGTAAAATTAGCTTGCAGCACTTCCTCATGGGCCTGAAATGCTGATGCTGAAAACCAGCCATCAGGGTACGATACTGAAGAGACCCGCGCTCAGGGCTTGCTGGCATCGGTCTCCGGCACTGTGCTCGCACCCAGGGAAAGATCCACGCGTCGCCTTGAGAGGTCAGCGGTTTAACCACAGCTTATCTCAAGAGGAAACAATTTACTCTGGTTGCACATGTCAAACGCTGGCTTCACTGTTCGCAGTAACAGCCTGGTTCGGAAGAGGGAAGGTTTTCGGGGTACTCCCTGCCCTGGTGACGTGGTAGGGATATGCAGTGACTGGTACCACAGATGCCTGGCGGCTGACCCCAGGTACCCTGATGCAGTGTAAAACTGAGAATAAGACAGGCCTGGCCGAGGCATCTGATGAGAGGATGAGGAGGTGGGCTTAGCTCACAGCCACTTTGAGCCTCTTTGTCTGGAAAGAGAGCACTGGGATACATGTCCAGGTTGCCTAACGTGTGGCACCAGAGCAGTTACTGTAATAAATCTCAGGTCTAGTGTACTCCAAGAATTACATGATAGCCCTCTGGGAATAATAACTCTGAAAGTCCTGGCTGGAAATTTGGTTCAGTGGCCAGACACTGATACACAAATAGGAGAAGTGACAAAACAGTGTCAAGGGTATTAATAAAGATAGTTGGGAAATTTTCCATCAGAATAATTCTCTGATGGAAAATGCCCTTTTCACTAACTCAGCAGTTTCTGTAAGAAAATTGCAGATTTCTATTGGGAAAATCAAACCGAAGTATCCTTGGCTCTTTTTCTGCAAGGAGAAAATAAAATTGCTGAGAGTGCTGGAGGCGAGCTAGCAGAAGTTGTCTTTCTGTGCAGCTCTCAGCCACCCAGCCTTACCCTCAGGTCCCGAAATCAGAGACGCAACCGAGCAGTCAGAGGCACAGGAAGGCTGGGAGATGGGAAGTCAATTCTGTTAAGTTTTAGACAGCTCACCTGCACCAGGAATCAAATAAGTCCCTACCAGCCAGGAAGTTTTTGTTTCGGTTCTTGTGAAACATAATTTTTGTGGAACTCTAATAACATCGGGTTTGATTTTTCATTCTAGTATTTTCCTTAAAAAGAAACTCAGTTACTATTGTTTTCTTTCTTGCTGGAAGGGATTTCTATGTCCCAGCCAGCTCCGGGTATCAGCGAACACTACACTTGCTTAAATATTCTCCTTTGTATTCTCAGGAATGGCCAGCTGCTCTAGGAAAGCAAACTTAGACAGAACTGGGCCATTTATGGGACATATGTTTTTGATTGCAGGAAGTGCCCCTTGTAAATGGCCTGAAGTGCTGCGTATGAATGCTCCTAATTTAACTAAGAGTTAAGATTCATATTTTCACAGACGGGAATTCCTACTTGCATTGTAAGTGATGAAGGGTCACTTTTTTGATGTCCAAAACGTTGTGTGCTTTTATCTAACAAAATAGTATCAGCTCTGTCACATAAGCTCCTTGCTGTCCTGCCACAAGAAGAGCAGGCGAAAGATTTGTTCAAACATCCGACTCAGTGATCCAAACCAGAAGTCTGGATAAAGTTAGCTACAGTAAAAAGCTGTGAATTCTCTTTTGGCCTGGGAAGGACATGTTAATGCAGATCTCTACTATAGTCATCCACGGTCTTGGGACACAGATTTTTCTTGCTTGGACTTGCTAAGACCTGATTTCCGGGGGGAGTGTTTGATAGGATCAAATGCCCCACATAGTCATGCATGACTCTTCTGCCTTCAGATTGGGAAAAAAATCAATCTGTGCAAGAGGTAACTGTGAAAATCTGGGGAAATCTGAAGCAAATGATATGGCAGCCTTCTCCTCTGTCTTATCATGTGAAATGGCTTTGGGAACCGTGGAATTAATTAGAAGAATGGAGTGATTAAATTGGGCTCTCTTCTCAGTAATATTAATAATCAGTCACCTTTCTGGAGAGGTTTGTGATCATGAACACTGAAATAGGTCAGCTGGCAATTACTGAGTTAGCAACCATGGGGACATGAAGCATCTTGGAAGACGGAGACCCTTTCTAACATGCCTGCAAGCTTTTTAGACATCTGATTTAAGGCTTCCACATTTAGAAACATTGGTTGTAATCTCCTGTTGCTGCAGTTTCCTGGTCAGGAAAATGGGAATGCCTTTGTTGCAAGGATATACAGTTTAACTGGTCCTTGTTGTGAGGGACACTGGAGTTCTCTGGAATTCCTGATGGAGGTGTTATGTGTTGCAATCAAATCTTTGTTTCATGCTTGCTCTACCACACTTGTGTATTGGTTTTCAGAAGTTCTTCTGCTTTTCTCTGGAACTCTGACCTTGGCAACCATATTATAAGAAAGAATGGTACTCACACATAAAAATGACCTAATGAGTTGGTGGTGCTGCTCTGCACAGCTTGGTGGCAGGGTTCTTGGTTCTTCAGTACCATTCCTACATCTTTGTGGCAATATTTGTCCTGCTGTAATTCTTTGTGGGGATCTTTGCTTCAGAACTCCCAGAATGTCTGTCTTTTGCTGCCATTTGGGATCTGTTTCAGCAGTTGGCCATAGCATGCTGGTAATGAACTCCAAGAAGTGTCCCAGAGGAGCTTTGCTTTTCCTCAGCTGACTTTCAGTTGTCCCCTGCTCTCCTGCAGAGTTTGCAGTCTTGGTGCCCTTCTGTCTGAGCTGTGGCATGGCCCTTTTCTGACAGGGCCAACCAATCCTTCATCCGCCTCTCCTTTCCCCATGCTGAGCTTTCACCTTTTGCTCGTTCCCCACCAGATCCAGCTCTGAATAGATTAATCACATTTCTAGCAGATAAAGATCAGCAGAGCCATCACAGGCGAGGCTGGGCTTGACTCCCTGGTGCAGGGTCAGCTAGCATATGATAAAGTTCTTACCCCATGCTCCAAAACATACCACCCTCCATCAGGTTGTTCAGAGAGGTGACTAACACCAGTCCTCTATGGGATACTCAGCTTCCTAGGAAAAAAATAGTTTTTTAATGGGATGATGGTGTTTTCTTTGGTCCGTACATCTCTTCCTTTGTGGAAAAGGAACATGACAAAAATGTGCCTTGCTTTTGTTAGCAGAAAGTGGTAGGACTTACGGTGTTGGATCTTCCATCACAGGCCAATGCTTGAGTAAGTACGGCTGTTTCCCATCATGGTAGAAGGCCCCAGGGTGTCCAAGGAGGGGTCATTGACATGAGCTCAGAGGGCGCTGAGTATGTTTTGTACAAGTACCTGTTACAGTCAGTGCAATGCAGCCATCCTCAGCAGCAGATCCTTGGGAATTTACTTGCGTAAATGTAGAGGAATACGCTTGTATGTATTTCTGAGTCATGTCCTGTCAGTACTTCCTGCACCAGTTACATAAGTGGGTTAGATAAAGAGAAAGAAAAAGAAAAAAGTGAAAAATCATGTTCTTTAGAAATCTCAGTGACCATGAGTTTAAATGACACAAGTTCAACAAACAGTCTTAATACAAGGTCCATACCAAGTGAATTAATATCTTGCCCTTCCCCATGGCCATTCTGCATCTTAGCTAGAAGACCACAAGCACTTTGAGAAGCTCTGGGCCTCTTCCTGGGATGTGCTATAGGGTATTCTCTAGCTACAGAAAAAGCAAACTGTCCTTCTTTTTGTTCCTCTTCCCATCCCTCATGATCTTGGCCTTACACAGAGGTAGCAGCTGATGCATAAGACCTAGGACAGCTGAAAAATTCATTGGCAGGATTGCTGAATTTATGGAGGAGATCAGATGACAGGATAACAGGATTCTGGACTAGAGGAATAAAGCTAGCAATATTGAGTTTTGAATGTTCCAGTTGGTGGTGTTGCCAAAAGGGACATGAAAAATGATTTTATTTCAGTTCAATTAATCCCTGTTAATACACACAATTCTGCTACATGAATCCCTGTCTCGGGTTGTCCCTATAAAGCCACCAGCAAACTTTTTTCCCCTTTTGATTAACTTAGAAAGAATGCTGAAAAGAAATTCAAAAGGTTTCCTTTTTGCAAGGATGCACCAGACACTGGCTATGGCTAGAGACAAGATGTGGTGGGGTGTTGTGGTGACTTTAAGTGGCACACAGAAACTCCTCCAAGGCCTGCCTGACAGGTCTAATGCACATGTTCTAGCTTCAGGGAAATGCCAGATTTGAGGTCAGGAAAGTATTTCCATTCAAACCAGACCAGCAGGAACAATGTTTTAACCTTCTGTTGAGTGTGGCATGGTCTGCTTTTCCAGGGCACCAGAAGATGTTGCTGTGAACTGTTGAAAACAAGGACATACTTCATGATGTGGGCGATGGAGGGGATGACTGTCCTTGTCATCTTTCTGGATCAGCCTGTAGTTGTAGGGACTGGGACAGATGGCCTTGGTAGTCCTACTCAATCCAAATGCCCTGTAGGTGACAAATAGCTGCCTGTCTCTTCCCTGCCTGATGTCTGAAGGACACCTTTTGCTTTGCTTTCAAAGGTACCTGCATTGCACACAAATTTGGTATCCCCTCCACTGATTCAGTATAGAGCAGCATCCTATTCCCCTCCAGAAGCAACACTCCTGGGCTTTGCACCCTGGGTCTCATCATCATGGCACACATTTCCACCACTGGGGCTGTGTCAGGAAAGTGATTACCTCCCTCATCCTGGGAGGGGACCCTGTCACCGCTAACCCCTGCAGCAGCACAGCCAGTGTGACGCTGCCCTTGGCAAGGTGAAGGGTTTTCCTCCTGGGAAATGTTTCAGAAAGCAGCAGTATCTCTGCCCTGGCAGGTAGAGCTCCTCCCTGGCCTCCTGCTAAAACAGGCCGTTGTGTGTGTGCCTATGAATCACCCTGAGCACATCCAGAAACACGGAGATGTTGTGTTATACAAATTGGGGGCACAAGAAAGAAACCAGGGGAATTTCAGTGACTGGCACTGCAGGTGGTCATGAGCAAGATGGCTACTTCTGCGGAGGCCTCGTCTACTCAGTGGGCTGTATCAGCGCACACGGGGCACGCACTGAGGATTTCGGCAGTAATCCTCACCACAGGCCGGCACGCTGCAGCATTCCCCTCCACTCCCTGCGGAGGAAGTGGGAAGGGTGGTTGGCAGGGTCCACACAGCTGCCTCGTGCCTTCTCCAGCTCATCTCTGCACTCCCACTGCTCACTTTGCACTACCCCTTCAAGAAGGCTCTTTATAGCTAAACCACATGGTGACCTCTAAGCCCCTGCTTTAGCTGGAGCTTTCTGTGACATGAGGCTGCTCCTGGGAGCCTTCACTTGAATGATCTCTGTGCTCTCTTGTTTTCTGTCTCAGAGAAAACCTGGATTGTTTGAGCAACAGCATGTGGCTGGGATTGCTGCTGGCATGGATAAGGAAACCCTCCCTCTCTTTTGGGGGGTTCTAGATTGTGACCCTGCTTCCAGCATGCTTTATGGACAGGGCAATGTAGTTTGCACTATTTCCTAGTACAATGGAGACTAGAGGAAACCTGCAAAAGTCCTGTCTGCTCCCATGTAGGTCTATATAGCAGCTACTTCAAGACTGTAGCTCTTGGTAACTGTTAGGTGTAAAACACAACTCATGGATGGTTTGCCTGCTTCTCAGCTCATGCCTGGCAGATCCAAACTATGACAAAGGCAGAAATTTTTAAATGGTGAAGGCAACTTTTCACTAAAGCACTCTGTTGGTGATGGTCTTGATGTCTTTGGCTTGAAACTGGATGCTCTTCTGGAAGATATGCCTTGCTAGGTGCAAATAGTTGGGATGAGTAAGGCAAGAACTGAGACTTAGTTTCACAGCTTGCTTTTGCTATGCAATGCCAATTTGTTTTGGCCTGGTGATCTGAATCTGGGCTTTGGCCCCCTTCTTAACACAGTGGCATATGGTGCTTTGGAGAGGGCTAAGATTTGCTGAGGCTGAGGGCCAGTGACCATGTCCTCGCAGACAGAAGTGCTTTGCTCCTGCCACTAAGCAGGCTGCTGCCGTATCCTCCCAGGCTTTTCCTTAAGTCTCTTTTGGAGCCTAGGTCTGTAAGTATGAGGAGATACGGCTCTCTGTGCAGGGACTCCCATGTAATACCAGCTCTGACAGCTGGGCAGCAGCTGGTTGCAGACGTTTGCCAGTATTTAATAAAGGAGGCTATGTGATGGATTCCCTTACGCAGGGGTCACTAAACAAACAGAGCTTGAGGAAACCCTGCCTTCTTCAGGAGCAAATGCAGCACAAAACCTTGTCTTGTTCTGACAGGCCAGCACTGGGTCCTTTTCTGCTGCGATTTGCAGCTAATCCCATGTGCAACAGCTTCGGAAACTGATCTGGTGAGAGCAGTCCCTCTGTGCATCCCTGACCAGCCTGCTAGTTGCAAGGAAAACATAGGTGTTGAGGAGCAGGATGATTCCTTGGAGGACTCCTGAGTGATTTTGCAGTGCCTTTTGGGAGAACCTGGGGAGACTGTGGCAAGGCTTCCACTCCTCATGCACTTGTAGGCAGAGATGTGTGGACGTAAGGGATGAGTAAGCTTGTCCACGTCTCTCAGGATGGACCCAGATGTATTATTTTATGTCTTAAAAGCATCGTGGGTGGGGGAAGAGGCTGTAGTTTCCACTTTTCTGCATCCATGGGCAGTGTAGCCCTTATACTGGCCCCTGGCAGGCCTCTGTGCTCGTAAGGAAAGTGCTTCCCTTCTCCTTGGGACCAGGGTCACTCTTGAACAGGCAGGTCCCTTGGGGGATCTGAAGGACAGCCTCCCAGAACCCACCAGGCCGCTCTTTGTGAAAGCCAGGTGCCTTGGCAGCCATCAAGCTGCATACACACAGGCCACTTCACTGTAGAGCCTTGTGGGCAAACCTAAGGGTACTGAGTGCCAGCAAGGGGGGGATCCTCTGCAGTCTCCCTTTCAAACCCCCCTATCTCGAGTCTTCCCCGTCTCGCTCCTCTTTGCTCTGGGTCTCACTGACCCCTCTAAGCTTGCTGTCTCCCTGACTCCTCTAAGCTGCTGTCCTTCCCCAGCCTGGCTGTGCGCTGCAGCCTGCCCACCCTTCTCCAGGTCCATGGAGGTCTGGAGGCCAGAGCTGGGCAGGGGTTAAGAGGCAGATGGGAGCTGGCGGCTGTCCCCTCCCGCTGCTGGGAGTGAGGGAGGGCAAGTCACTGACCTCCCAGCAGGAGTGACACAGGAAACCCGTAATTACATGCTTGTGACAGCAACGCTGGATCATCTTAATCACACTGCTGCCATGTCAGAGATGCTGCCTTTTGGGATTAAGGAAAACAAACAAGCTGAAGCGGCGCTGGCAGCAGTGGCGGCTCTGTCCAGTGACTGCCCGGCACCTCCCAGTGCAGGGGCCCTCCCAGTACTGGCTGGCTCAGCTATAGGGAGGGTGTGATGGGGGCCGAAGGCCCAGCAAACAAGCTCTTCCTAGTAGACCCTGATCGATCTGTTGCTTGCACTGACAGGACAGAGCCCTCTCCCTTTCTCAGTGGCTCACAAAACACACGACAGTAGTGGCTAACACCTCTGCCACCCCTTGGAAGTCACCCCACGTTTTTCCCCTGTGTTTTACAGGAGTAAGCTGAGGCACAAAGGAGATCTGCCCAAAGGAGATTTACACAAAGCCATGCAGTAAGTCAGTGGCAAAAGTGGGCTTTGAGTGCTTCCAGACCCTGGTGTCCCGACCCTTGCTCTGCTGCGCCAATGCCGCCGCTCCAATGCCACTGCTCAGCCCTTCTCCTCCACTTTAGAGGGGAGCCCTAGTGTCCTGCCCTGCAGTAACCCTCTCCGCTATGCTGGCTATGTTGTTTTTTCTGTTGATCGCTAAACATCTCCACTTTTGCAGTATGAACTTAGCTTGAGCAATTTCCCAACCTCATCTCCTTAATAAAGTGACTCCACCTCTGTTCCCATCCCCACCTATTGGAAAAAGTCTGGACATCCTTTTCAAAGACAAACTTTACATCACACTGACCCGTCCTGCAGAGCAAATGGAAGTTAGTAACGCTGAGCTCAAACCACTCTTCTGTTACCCTGAGATGAGACAGAATAATTTTCTCCCTTTCTAAAACTTTCCTTGTTTTCATGATTCAAAAATGTTGACCAGCTCTTTTGTCTGGTAGAAAAACAAAAAAACAACCCCACCCCCTAGCTTTACTTTCCCATTTTAAAAAGCTTAGTCCTTTCATTAAGATTTGCAGCCCCTCCACCATTTCTTCTCCCCTCACCTACTCTCCCTGCCTCGATGGGAAATTATTCTTCTTCTGAGTCCTTGTGGTGTTACTCCAGCACCACTCCCTCCTCCCTGGGACCTGAGGAGCTGCATCAGCTCCATGGCATGGGTGTGCTATAGAAGGATCCAATATATTTCCCAGGGAGAGACAGCCCAGTTAAAAAAATGAACAGCTCAGTTACAGGGAGATGCAAAGTTTGTGAGGATGGCTGCCTTGGCAAATGCAGTTAGGGAAGACAGCGTTAGGGTTAATTCAGCTTTCCATCCTCCTGGCTACAGGTCTCTGCCTGGGGCAGCCCTAATTGCAGAGTCCTGTGGTGGAGGAGATGCTGTGGCCTTATTGAGCTTTGCCAGATGGTCTTGTAGTGTGCAAACCCATTCCATGTCCTTAGCAGGGCCCCTGTGCCCTCACTAGCCAAAGTCCGGAAAATGCCACTGACACCAGACAGAACTTCTCTCTTGAAGACTCCTGAGCCAGCATGGGAAGCAGAAGGTTTGGGACTCAGGAATAAGCAGGTCCCCGGTGCATCCCCAAAGAGTGAGGAGAGCGAGCCCCAGACTGGGGGCTGCGGGCTTCAGCCAGCCCCTAATCCACTGTGCAGCTGAGAGGATCAAGAGATAGAAAGGTTGCTCACTGTAAATCCTTTTGAAGTTGGTTCCAACTCTTTTGCTGGGAACTTGCTGGCCTGCGTGCCAGAGGGGATGCTAAGCTGAGGAGCCATGAGGAGCAGGGGTGTGCCCCCCTGCAGGGCTGTGGGCTCTGAAAAACCAACCCCCAGCCCCAGGGGCCACTGCTGCCGAAGTACCCCAAATGATGCTGCCAGGGGGCCAGTGTGAAATCATCCAGATTGGTGAAGACCCTATGCTGGAGCCCCCTGGCCCTGCTGGGAGGAGGCAAAAGGGACCCAAAATGTCTCTCACTGGGACAGCCTTGCTGAGGAGCTGGCCGGTGCGGGGGCGGTGGGGTGGGCACAGCTCCAGCCCCAACCCTCTGCGGCTGTGGGTCGCAGGATGGCTTGCTGCTGGCTCTGCCCTTACAGAAACACGCTTTGCTTCCCTTGCCTTTTCTCTTAATGAATTCCTCCTTTTCTGGCTGTTGTTTTTGGCCTCCGGATGACTCTGTGGTTTTCCTTCTCCAGCACGTGGTACAAACATTGCTCGCAGGCTGCTTCCTCCAGGTGATGGACACCTGTAGCTGGCCCTGTGTCCCTGGATGGGTTGGGGTTGGTGACACTGGGTCACGAGGCCAGTGCTGTGCTGCAGCCTTGCTTTGGTGCTTCCTGGGCTCTCCAAGGCATGGGACTATGAAAGGGGCTCTGCATAAAAGAGCCAGTGCTCTCTGAAGTGAGGGGGACATGGGAATGTAGGAGAGGGAAGTGAGGTGGCAGCACTGGACTTGCTGTGGGGATGAATCCTCCCTGGGCAGCATGGGTCGGGGAGCCAGAGCGGTGCTGCAGCTCCTTTGCACCTTCCAGCAAGGCAGGTCTGACCGGGGAGCAGCCACCCTGCGTACTGACCCTTAAAATACCACACTGCCAGCCTGAAGTGTGCAACAAATTAATAAAGTAAGAAAAAAATAACAGTAAAGAAAAGCATCCGTATTTAACAGTCCTTCCCACCCCACACTTCCAACTGTCTAGCCTTAAAATTCCTCTTGGGACACAGCTCTTAACATTTCTCTGAAACTACCAGGACTAGAATCTGCCTTTCTTTCTTTTGCACACAAGCCCTGAAAAATTTCTCTCTCCACAAAAGCAGAGGCTTTCAGGAAAACCCACGCTATCACAAATCCCATCCTAATTTGGGCGCCTCTGACTCTGCCCATGCTCTTCTCTCCCTGGGGACAGGCACCTCTGCAGATCTGTCCTCCCCAGCCAGTATCTGTCCCTGCTCCCAAGGCCAGTGCTCCCGAACGGTGGCCTGGCACTGGCCGGCTGTTGACCCCTGCTAGTGCTGCCTGCAGCATCCAGCCTCCGCGGCCCCTCTCCCCAGCCTGTTCTTTATCCTTTTTTCCATGAAAATGCAAAATGCAGTCCCACTCCCTCATCTCCCCATGCTGCCCTCTCCTACAACTCAGCCCTCTTTCCCTTTATTTCACAGTGTTTCCCGCAAATGGAGGTTTTGCACTGTCTCAGAGCAAACACTGCAGAAAGGCCCTTGCACAAAGGAGCAGTGCTGATCACCACTGTCACCTATAAGGGACTCCCCTGGGATGGGGCAAAGCAGACATAAGGTATAGCATCTATTTCTGGAGGCGCAGAGCAATTTTCCTGGCTGGGTGACACCAGGCACCTTGTTTAAAAATAGAGAGAGGAGCCTGAATCAGCAGGCGCTGGGGATGTGAGGTAACCCAGGTAAAACTTTTCCACTGTGCTAGGTGCTGGGCACAGACAAAGGGACACACCTGTGGTTTCACTAAACCATCTCACCTGATCTGGCACTGCTGGTTACCTTCCAATGCTGGCAAATTCCAGCTTTGCAAATCCTACCAGGAATTTCATCCCGTAGGTATCAGCAGTGTCCTTTGATCTGCCTGCAGACAGAGCAGCTGGGGCTCCCGGGCAGCCCCTGCTTTTCCCCATCCCTGGAAGCACCCCATGCTGTGGGAGGGCTGGGAGGACTGATGGGTGCGGGGTCTTCTGCAAGAGGAGCTCAGGCTTGGCATTGACCTTGTCCCATTTATTTGAGTTATGTAAGATCTTCCCGTACGGGCTGCTGGCTACGTGACACCTCACTATGTAGGCCAATGTAGTCTGTGACAAATGTGACGATTGGTCTTGGGGAGGGAAATGGGCAGGCTCGAGCTGTCTCAGACCCAGGCAGGAAGGGAAACAGCTGGATGCCTTGCAGCAGGGTCACTCCTCAGCTGACACAAATTTCCCTGTCCCGCTGCTTGTAGGAGATGCCCAATTTCAGCTGAGCTCAGCAGTCCTGCACCCAGGGCCTCTTTTCAGCACAAGAGCTGCTTTAATAAATCAGCATGTTCCCTCTTGACCATCTTGTTTAGTGCAGGAGGGGAAAGAAGACAAGGGGGTAACTCAGAGACCTGAGTCCTTTGCCTCTTCCTTGAGGGTTCAGAGTCGGGCTGGGACTTCCTCACGGTTCCTTCAGAGACAGCATAGTTCCTGCTAGAGCTTCAGTTTGCATTTATGCCAAAAGTGCCAGTCCAAAGAGCAGGGGCTTCAGGGTACAAATCCCTGGCAGCCTTGGAGGCATGAGCTTGGGATGGAGCTGGCAGCAGATGGGAAGTTGGAGCTCATGGTTAGGGTAGGGGTGGTTGGAATAAAAGCAGCACAGGGAGCCTGCAGGCAGAAGAAGCCGTAGCTCGCAGCGGTGCTGCCGCTGACTTGCTTGCAGAAACTGGTGTTGGACTTCATCCATGTCCTTCTTGCCCCTCTGCCCCATCCAGGAGGCATTCATTCCCTTTCTGGCCAGTGGCATGGAACAGAACATTCCCAGGCAAGGCAAGGGCTCTTCTTCTTCTGCCTCTACCCATGTCATGCTGAGGGTGCTCTGTGTGTGACTGTCCTGAGCTTCCAGTAATGCGATGGGTGACCTCCATCCAGAATGTTCTAAGCCCTTCTGGGTCCAGGCAGCTTTCTGATGAGCGCAGATGCTGCAATAGCATCAGATGGAATGGCATCTAGGAGACAGCATATGTTCAAAAGTGGTGCCATAAGTCTGGATGGTTTTGTCATTGCTCATAAAGCACTTTCTTTTGAAGGACCTCATCCAATTGCTGCGGTTAACAAACAGCTCCCTGGAACCTCTGACTTTTTTGGTCATCGGTAGGTAAACATCCAGCCTCATGCTCCCCTTACCTAGTCTTGCTTCCGTGTTGTCGTTGTGAGCGCATCTGCGAGCCCAATGCACGTGGGACCCTGGTTGGACCCTGGGGCTGGCTGCCCTGGGCATCCTCCTCTGCACAGGAGATTCAGCCTGGCTGGGCTAGAAGAGCTCGCAGCGCTGGGAGGTTTTGGTGGATGTTCCTTCTGCATGGCTTTTTCTACAAAGGGAATATCTTACAGCATTTACAGAGCTTCTGTGCCATAGCTTGGTATCAGCATGGAGCTAGGTCTTCAATGGCACTGTTTCTCCCTACCATCCTCAAGACAACTCTTCACACTGAGACATCAATTCTGATTAAGTCAGGTCCATGTCAGTCTTTTTGTTTTAAAATGGTGAAGCGGTTAGGGGAAGCCTACCTGAAATGGGTGACATGATATTGTAAGAAGTTAATTTTTTAAAGTAACTTGAATTTACCTGGTAAGTAAAGCTGTGCAGCCTGAATATAAAAGGCCTGTAAGGGGAAGCTGTCTCCCTCATGAGAAGCCTCTCTAGGGACAGGATATTTCTGGGTTGTATTTAGAGCAACCCTGGACATGCAAAGGCCGTGTAGTGATGCATTGTGTCAAATTCAACACTGGTAGAGTGTTGGTCCAGGAAGACAAATTTCTACATAAGGAAAATCCACTTCTGCAGAAGACACTCACTGAGTGTCTGGAGATAAGGTTCTTCCACAGCGTCCCTCTGCGAGGCCAGCATGGAGGCTCTGCTCTGGACGAAGGGGATTGCTCCGTTTGTACCAATGCTGCCATTTCTTTAGAAGTTGAAGCCTTTGATCATCAAGGCTGCCTGTCAAGCACCTTTCATCAGGGTCAAATTCTCCTGGTTGGAATTTGCCTTTGGACAGAGTGAGAACCACTCCCAGATACCACTTGTCCTGATTATGCCCTCCATGTCGATGGCACTGGTATGGAGGCTCTGCATGGGGCCTTTCAGCTGTGTTTCCTTGTGAGGATATGCGTGCAGCCCTCCTCACTTTCCCTCTGGACTGTGACCCTTCTAAAGCAAATGTCCCTGGAAATGTTTTTTGCCTCTCATGGACTTGTTGCTCCTGGGAGGTGAGGAAAGAGCGCTCCGAGTGCCCCGTGATCAGGGCGGGTTGGGGCTTGCTGGCAGCACTTGGGCAGCATGTCCCCGCTCACCCAATTCATCTACGCCACAACCATATGCTGTTATTAGGTGATTATGTTTCAGTATCTTCATTGTGTAATTAGTCACATGCTCGTAAACAATGTAAACAATGCCTCATCAGTTGGCAACTTAATCATTCAGTAATGACTTCCAATGTCAGGAACTGTCCACACCGAGCAGCAGCTACTTTTTAAGTATTCTTTTCTTTTTCTGTGTTGCAAAACCAGAAGAAGTTTCTTATTTGCTCCTTATTTTTCCTAACATTCTACAGGCTATTCTGCTTATAAGCCACTTGACTTGAGTGGATTTACTCACCAATTAATCCAGAAAATTTGGCCCCACTGTTTAATGCTACTGCTGATATATTTTTTTAAAGAGACATGTAGCAAGCTTCTATTTTATTTTTAAATCTTATTTTAGAGCTGATAGTCATGGATGGATCCTTGGCCCTATTCTTCTTTGACCTTGCTATTTCTGAAAGTCTTTTTCAGGGTAAATATTTAGGCCAAATTCTTACTTAGGCAGGAGCTGCTCTGCACATAACAGCAATCTAAATCTAAAAAAAACCTAAATCAGTTTATTTTTCACACATTTCTTGTTTATCTTTAATCACATTTTCAGCCCAAAGAGTCACCAAGAAAAACTTGGGCCTGTGAATTCTGAAGGCTTAGAGACTCACTGGCAGACATGAAAGCTTCAGGTTACCATGTTGGATTCTATTTTTTTATTTTTGAAAAATCTCATGAAGTTTTTTGAATCTGATTTGTGCTTTTGTGTGCCTGGGCTTGCCATTACTGTGTCAGAATGTTGCTTTGCTGCCTTTCTGGTGTGTTTTTTAATCAGTGACATTTTGTTCTGCTGCTGACATGGGGAGTGGAGCCCAGACCCTCCAGCAGCTTTGCCCCAGCACTGCCCCTCACGTTGGCCTTTGGCATTTCCTATCGTAACACTGGAAAAAGAGAGCTTGAGCAGAGCTTCAATTTCTTACTGTGCTTCTATTTTTGTGTAAATAGACCGTGGCATTATTTTCCAAATACATTTATGAATTGCTGATTGTTATGGTTTAACGGTTACCAGCCTGAAAGGGAAGGACAGGTGGTGTCTGAAGGACCCTGGGGGGTCCAAGATCAGTACTGCTCCCTCCCCTTTCCAGCCACAGTCTATAAAAAACCTAGGAGGCCCATGGATTTTGGCGGGCTTGTCCTGGTTTCCTGGGCTGCTTTCTGTCGCATCTCGCTGGGCCTAGCCCCAGTGTCTGGCCACCACCCCCCCCCATCCGCTCCCAGCACCGCTGCGGTCCCTGCTGACGAGTCACAGCAGTCGCGGCGGCCACGAGGCACTGCTCGGACACTTCCACTCGGGACTACTGGGATCAGGTTTTGTATATAATTATCCTTTGTCCCTTATTAATTCCCTTTTCCTTTCCCCTCTTGTTTTTCATTCAACTTGTTACAGTCTTAACTTCCAACCTTGTGCGAAGCATCTTTTTCTCTATTCTCTTTTTTTTAATCCTCCCCTGGGAGGGTAGAGAGACAATAGAGACAAAATCCTGCTCCCTGGGCTTGCCCTGAGCCTTAAACAGATACACTGATACACATCCTTGTCTTTTTTTGACATATTTGTGTATTTCTGGAGCGAGGCTGCCATGGTACATAACCAGAGGAACGCAATTCTGTTTGGGAACGACTTTCAAAGCTTCCTAATTAGCTCTCAGTCTGTATTGGGACAAAGCCACAGTATTTCAGTTATTCTGGCAGAGAGAGTGTTGTGTCAAATTTCCATTTTTTTGTGTGTGAAATGTGATTTTCAGACTGAAGCTTACATTTTTCAGAGCTGGAACATGAGAGGAGCATGCAAGCGTTCATGCCTGGGGAAATGGCTCGTGAGATGCCCAGATTCAAGGCTCTGCCCAATCTCATTATGGGCAAAATACCTATCCCTGATCATGTACAACCAACTATAGGACGGAGCCTGATCCAAGTCTTGGCTGTTCCCTCTGGTGTTGGTGGCGGGGAGTCTGCTGCTGCTTTCGGCCCCCACCAAGCAAGATGTGTGTGTGCACAGGGGGGAACAGCTGTGCTGTGTCAGAGCAAGGGTTGGTGGAGCCCAGCAGCCTGTCTCCCGCGATGGCTGATAGCGTCTGCACAACAAAGAGCATAATTTGAAGGCAAATGTATAGCGATACAGCTTCCAAATGTTCCCCAGTCTCCCACAATTTGTAGTCTGGGGACTTTCTCAGGCAGAGCTAGTATCTTTGTTGTTTTGTTTTGCTTTGTTTGTTTGTTTGTTTAATTTTTCTATACATTTGTCTTGCTGTTTCAGAAGCCCCGTAAACTTGTAGCACCCACAACATCCTGTGGCAAGAACTCCCACAGTGTAACTACCTGTTGTGCAAATGGACACCTCCTTCTGCTTGTTTTGCTTGCTGTTCTCATTTGATGCCCCTGATTCTTGTAATGTGTGTTAACAATTCCCTCAGATGAGTTTTCACTGAGGCCTACCTACCTCTCATGCTTTTGGTTGCAGATAAATACACTGTGGCATATTCTCACCCTAAGGAATGGAAGGATGTGTCCTCATCGGGCAGAGGTGTGAGTCTGTCTCCTCCTCTTTTATCTGCCTTCTAGGCTTTTTCACAAAAATCTGCGAGCACAATGCAACTGTATGAGCTTGCTAGGTTTTTTTCTTGCAGGTGAGTGTGACCAAAAATGTTTGGAGCCTCTACACCTATGGGGTAATTCTCTGTTTCTGCATTTTGGTTTGGTATGTCCTTTCATTAAGCAAGGAAACACCAGCAAAAGCCTTTTCTCAGTAGGTGGCATTTTGTATCAGGATGCCTTCTGCCAACAAAGTCTCCCCAGGCCCTGGGATTGCAATGGATATGATCGAGGAGTGTACACAAACACATGCTTAACTTTAATCCACATGTGCTTAAGTGCCTTTTGAACAGAGCTTTGCTCTGTGTTTGTTGCTAAATGTCTGTTAAAGGACCAACAAAACACTACTGCTGAGTTCTACTTTACATTCCTCTCCTTGGGCAGCAAAGCTGGCATGTGTATTGTTTTTGGGTGTCCTCCACATGGCCACTGACACCTAATGCACGAGTTGCCTGGATGATAACCAGCTTTTTTAGCTGTTTTATGTAAACAACAGGCACCCTGGGTGGTGCTGTATCTTGCTTGAGCTGCTCCACAGCCACCCAACCGCTGGCCTTCTCCAGCAGGGCTTCATGGTATCCTCCAAAACATGCTCCTAGCCAGTCCTGAAAGGCATCTCATGTTGCCACGGGAAGACGTTTCCCTGTGGTTGTCACTCCCCATCTGTGTGTCACTGCACTGGGACGTGCTGAGGGTGATGTGTTTTGGCAGCAGAGGAGCAGAGCCGTTCCTAGAATGCCAGCGATGCCGTGCTGCAGGTTGCTCGGTCCTACCTGATGCGGTATGTGTAATAGAAACTGTCTGTCTGTTACCATGCTGGAGATACGAAGCCATAATTATGGCAGCTGCAATAATGCACAGCCTCCCTACTCGGGTGCTTTAGGCATATGGCATTTGTACGTGTTCATGTGCTGGGGACACACAGCACTTACAAAACTCTAGCACGCTGCTCCGTGAGATGCTCTACCAGGGAGAGAGGGGTGCCTGGTTGTACCTTGTGTCTGAAGCTGCTGCAAAGGTGTACTGTAGCGCAGACTCTACCGCATGTTGCTGTGTGGGGTTGTTATAAAGGTAACTATAATGTACAAGGTATTGTTTTTTATGGCATCTGAAGCACAGAGCAATTATGGTGGGGCATCTGCGTCCGTGTCCCATTGTGGCACTGGTCTGCCCTGCTTCCCTCAGTAATGCGTTTCTTGCAACTCAGACAAGTGGGAGGTTATTCACAGCTCAGTGCCTACCAGTGTTCCCAGCAGCTTAATTCTGTAGCAGAATTTTCCACTCCTTATGTGAGGCGGTTAAAATAGAAAGGGAGAGATGGCAGCACTCTCTGGGATATGGAGCCAACACAGCTCACCCATTTCGGAGCATGCTGAGGGGTAAGGAGCCAACCAGAGCTGGTTTTTCCCATTGCTTCTTGCTGTGGATGTTTTCCATCTGCTGCTGGGGGGTGAGCTGCAGATGAGTGGGACTTTGGCAAGGGATAGGGCAGGAAGCCTTTATTGCACAGAGGTCTTGACTAAGTGAAGGGGCCTCGGAGTTGGCAGCTAAGGCCAACTTGGTGAGATCTTGGCTGAGTTTCTGGTTACCATGTGGACCTGAGGAGTCATGCCTGCAACCGAGTGAGTAACACTTCCAATCACGTATCTGGGGCATTTCAGCCCTGGTCATGTTTTCACATAGCCCATGAGTTTATGATTGATAATTCGTCATCTGAAGTAATACAATTCTCTTACCTCCCAAAGAACTCTCAGCAGTTTGTTTCTTGGAAATCCCCAATGTGTCAAAAAAAGAGTTAACTTCCTTTCCTTGGAACATGTTTATAATTTCATTTATGGTCTTGGATGTTGAGTCTTATGCATCACCTCTTGTTGCTGGCCTTGGAAGTTGATCCTCATACTTGGAAAGAGGTACCTACATGGAAACGGGAATTCCCACAAACAGCTAGCAGCATCACTTGCCATTGCAGATGTTCCCTGCAGCCAAAGCCCTTGGCTGGGGCAGTGCAGAGAGGTGAGCACACAGAGGGTGAGAGCGCAGCCAAGGTGAATTCCAACTTCCATTCAAGCAGAAACATTCTAAGTATTTGTGCCTTTCTAAACAGGAGTGTATTGAACTCTTCATTATTAAA
This sequence comes from Mesitornis unicolor, assembly GCF_000695765.1. Lineage (NCBI taxonomy): Eukaryota > Metazoa > Chordata > Aves > Mesitornithiformes > Mesitornithidae > Mesitornis > Mesitornis unicolor. The sequence continues at coordinate 16,944 of NW_010168224.1, read as the reverse complement.
TCAGTGACACAGGAGAATGCCTTGCATGTTCTCCATGAGGATTCAGCCTCTTTTTGGCCTATTGTCTAAGCTAATATCAATGGCCTTTGAAAAGGGCAGCTGAAATTCAGTCAGACACAATTAATAGATACTTTGCTCACACTTGACAGACATGGAAGGTAAGAATGAGGATGTTAGCATGCTGGCTATGTGAACAAGAACTTTGGCACCCTAAAGTATGTTTGGCCGCTTCTGGCAGTGTCCAAAGCCAAAAGACAATCCACAGCAAAACCCACAAAAATGTTCTAATACTTACAGGTCCTGAGGTATTTTGAACACCTCCATCTCATAGTGGCTCCCATGCTCAGCACCACACTGGCCCAGTGTCTGATGTACACACAAAAACCCTCAGCAAATGAGAGCCATCAGCTACTGACACTGGGTGGCACCTGGAGCAAGCCTTACCTGGCTGCATGGAAGGTGTCAGACAGGCCTGGCTGTGGGGCACATTTCCCTAATTGCTAGCAGTTTCCCATGTCCCATGTACGTTGTCAGTAACAATGACCTGACAAAACACTTCCACACATTTTCAAAGAGCTACTTCTTAAGGTTTAAATATAACAATTCCTACACTTTATATTGGGGTCTTAATATACGTGAGCATTATGTATGTGTATATATATTTATATATTCCATTAGAGAGATATTATGTAGTTTTTCTTTGCAGATATTTCTTCAGAAATGAAGGCTTGCAAAATCCTTATTTGTCATCTTGTGCTATTAGTATTTCAGAGGCCCATCTGTCAAGTTCAGGGTCCCATTCTGGTAATGCTGAGTAAATCTTCACTAATGCCAACCTCCTCCTCAAAGAGAAAACAGTTTAAATAAAGTAGATGGACAAACCTTGAGAGAGAAAATACAAAAGGGAATTGTTTGTCTAAAATCATGCAGAAGGTACTGGAGAGAGCTGTGAAGGGAACTCAGGTCTCCTGACCCTCAGATCAGAACTTTAGTTACTTGACAAAACCCTGTGTCCCCAAGCGATCCACCAAAATCTCCAGAGGTAACCATCTTCAACACGTCCTTGAAAGTCTGAAAAAAGGCCCTTCAAAACAAGTGAGTATTTGGCAAACAATCTGCATAATGCATTTGTTTGGGAACATTTTGATCCTCTCATGGGCTGCCAGCAAAGCAGATGCAAGGTGGAGTTTTTGATTCATTCACTCATGAGACAGTGAAGAGTTTGGTCAAGTAAGGATGGGCCTGGCCATGTGGCTCTGTCTGCATGCTAGGATGACTGAAGCTACAGCTTTCTGATGGGTGAAGTGCACGCTTTGAGGGTCAGCACAAAGGAAGAAAGTCTGGTTTATTTGCAGGGTATTTTTAAAACTCATTTTCCGAAGGAAACAATGCTTGTTTGACTGTCCATCCTTCCCTCTTCAAGTAGCTCTGCAACATGTCAACCAGTTTCAACCACATCTGAAAGAGCAGTAGAAGTTTCAAAAACACTGACTTTGTGCATGTCAGAGTAGAAGAAATGATGAAAACCAGTGATTTCTGGAGGAAAGAGAGGGAGTACCCAGCTGTTGGACCTTCTGTTAGACATCAGCTGGCCACACCATCACCACGCATGAACATGACTTGCTGCCAGCAGGTATCTAGCTCTAGATTATGCATGTCACTATTGTGTCTGGCGTGCTGTGGGGCAAGGGGTAATACAGTGAGTGAAGAGATGATGCCTGGGGACAAGGGACACTGCCTTTTCCCCAGGAACCCCGGGCTTTGTTAGCCCTGCTGCTCCAAGGGCAACTTGCTTCCCTTATGTGTGGGCAATGCTGAGGAGTAGCTGAGCTTGACATTTCGCCACGAGCCTGGGAGTCCCCGTCTCCTGGGGGACCAAGTTCCAGCATCCAGGGCCAGCTTCAGGGCACGCTCTGTGTCCCACACATGCCACTCCCTCCATTGTTTGATGGTGGTCTCAGCCTGCTGGGACGCCATTGTCAGCAGTGGTTAAAGGGGTAATGAGCAAAGAGGGAGCTGCGGAGGCAGCAAAAGTCTACCAGGAAAGTAATGAATGATGGCCTCAACCACCCAAATAATAACTGGCTGTTTGAAATACCAACTCAAATGAAAACAGGTTGGGCAAGCTTCTGAGAGCACTCGGGCCAACTATACATTGCTCAGGGCACGCTGAGCACACCGCACACCTTCATTAAGTAAGCACTGGCCATTGGTGTGGTGGGAGAAGCCGTCAATGTTCACTCAAAGGCATCTGGGACATCCACATCACATCCTGACCACAGGAGCTTTCAGGCACCACTAAGTGAGGACACCCAAGGATTTTCTAAGCAGGAGTTACGTGACTGCATGTCTGAGCCATGAGGACGTGCCAGACTGGCCTGGCTACTGGTCCATGAGAGCCTGAGAGTCTGGCTGTTAATTTGAGGGACTGGGATCAGGTCCATGGTTGGAAGCACAAGCTCTGTGCAATGAAGTGATTGCACCCTGGGGCTGCCTTGTGCGTAGCCTTTGCGTGCCTTGAGTTATCTGATCATTCAGATAAAAGCCCAATTCCCCTTTAAACTTTTAAGCTCTTTATAAATTATCAGAGGGCTTTAATCTCTTTTTTCATGAGATAAAGGACCTTCTAAGCCCCAAACTCTAATTGAGTGGCTTCTGTTGTTTTGTTTTAAGTCCCTCTTCGGATGAAAGCAGAGCCATCTCCCAGAGAAATGCCTTCCAACCTGATCTCAGCTGGAGTTCAGCTGTGGTGTTGAGGATGGGCCTAAGCAAAGGCTTTGGTAGGTTTGTGCTCACAGGAGAAAGCATGGAGAAAGGATGGAGCAAACAGTGGATAATGATTTAGCTACCTCTACATTCCTTTAATTTAGCAGAGGCATGGAAACTTTGTAAAAGCCTTCTGGAGGGTTGGCTGTTGCTGGCCCTACTTCCCCTAAGTGTTCACATCTCTGGTTAAACTGATCCATAGCTATTAATTTAGCAAACTCCTTTTGGACGTGGTGGTTCTTCCTTGAGCATTCATTGTGCTCCAAAGGGACGTGAACATCAGATGTGAGAGAGTGGCCTCAGGAAACCCTTTTGGAGTTAGCAGCTGAGCATATCTGTGGCATCTGAAGGATTCCCCTCATGGCAGGAGACAGAAGGGTCCCATGGCACCTGCACATCAACCCGGAGCAGCTGGTATTTCAAGCAGACTTACACAAAGCCGTTCATGAGTGAACTGATGCCTGGGACCCATCTGTGGGAATTACCTGATGAATGGTTCCACAGAACAAACAGCAGAGATTGAAAGAGAGAGAGGAATGAGAGAGCTGGAAAGAGAGATGTCTGCAACAGGGCGAGATGCAGCAGAAAGAAATTACTCTGCAATGAATTATGTAGTGGGGGCTTGGCAAAGAGAATTATTGAGACTCTGTTCCCCAGGCTGGAGGGAACACTCTTCTGGTCCCACGTCTTTCATCCTCAGAAACTGAACCATGCCTCCTATGCAGTCACCCAGATTTACAGCACCCAGTGTAACAAAATGTGGTTGCTGTGATGGCACCTTCCAGCGCTGGGTGCAGGCTGAGGATGAACGTGGTCCTGTCTGCATCAGGATAACTATTTGTGACCAGAGAGGCTGGACAGCTTGCACAGTGCAAGGCTCATGCTGCAGAGAGCTCCCAGTCCTATGCCGGGTGTCAGAGGAAGGCACAGACAGGGGAGAGCAGTCAATGGAAGACAGGGATGAAGTGTTGTGTGGTGCTAGCATTAACTCACGCTAAGGAGAAGCAGTCCATGGTGGGGATTTTACATGGCACAACGCAGCATTGTCACACTGGGGTCAGACTCTGAGCAACGGAAGATAAAACCGCTCAGTTGTCCCGAAGTCATCACAGTGGTGTGCAGAATGTGGCACACATCCTCCAGCATGCCCCTTGTCCTCAAAGGAAATGGAGAGGGTGACCAAACCACCCCTGTGCCATGAATGAACTCACACAGAACGTTGGTACCTGACAGGCCCAGGCTGACACAGGCAGGAGAGTGCTACTCACAGTCACAGATTTGATCCTGATCCTTATGGCAAACCAAGGAAACACCTTCAAAAGATGAGTAGAGAATTAAAATGTGTGGCTTTAATGGATTCTAGAAACCAAGGATACAGCACCCATACTGGTTTTACATTTTTCCCCATCTCCCCACTTTACACTAACTCCTTGCTATTCCCCTGTCAAGAATTTCTGCCTCTGCTTATTACATGGAAATTAACACCCTTTACCCTCTCCCTTGCTAATATTTCCTGCTGCTGTGGATGCACTAACAACCCCCTTTTCTTCAGCTACTTGATTGACACACTGAAGTTAAACTGGGAATGCTTGTTTGCAGTCTGTAGTTAGCTTGAGGTTTAATGTTTCTTTTTCAGACCTGAAGAAGAGCTCAAGCCTCTGACAGCTTGTCTGTCTTTTCCTAAATACATCAGTTGGTCTAATTAGAAAACCCTACTACTCTCTTGACAAACCTTGCTGTGCTAATAAAGAAGGCAGAAGAGGAAAACGCTCCTATTCCGTCTCCCACCCCATGAATACCCATCACTCTGCATCATGATTCTTTTCCCCTCCATCTCCCTTTGCTATATCCATCACTATCAGTGTGGCTAGGCATAGCTATGAATAAATATTTAGCAGAACAAGGAAGACATGGACACAAATGTCTTGGCTAAAATCAGAGGGTGCAGCGTTTCTGTAAGACCACAGACGTGTCAGTTGTTATTATTTTCTGTACATGCCATTTGCTATTCCAGCTCACTGTCACAGCCAGAGCAGGGTGAAGGGAGTAAGGACACCTGGGTTCCTTTCCTAACTCTGCATACAGCTTGTCTCTTGTCTGTGGGAAATTTACCTCATGTCCAGTGTCTGTTTTCTTCTCTGCAATAGGAAAAAGTAATAAATATTACCCAGCCTCTCTGGTCTGTTGAGAGGTGAAACTGATACTTACAAAAGTGCCTAAGGGTCCTGGTATGAAAGGTGGTATGTACATTAACGCAGTGGTTTACTCTGCTTTCTGCACTGCTGACGTGAAAGCTGAATCTGGATATCGGGACCTCCAAATACAGTGAAAGATGCAGCTCAGTAGCCCTTGGCGAAAAGTGCCATGGTCTTCCTTTAGCCAGCTTTCCTCTCTGGAGCTGAGGCGCACCAAGGATGTGCAGGTGTCTGGATTTGCTGTGCTATAGACAGCTATTCAAGGAACGGACATCCCTACTCTGCCACATCTATCCAAAAACATAACACCTGAGACAGGAGGCTTCAAAATAACACGATTCCTCTCTGGGTGCAGGGTAAAAGAATCAGAGGCCCAAGACACAGAGGCAGGATCAATATTGCTTAGGAGTAGCTTAGAAACCACACAACTGTGTGTAAAAGCCTACATAGCAATAGAGGTTAAACATACTGTCCAACCTCCTCAGTGAGGAAGCGATAAAATTAAGGTTGTCTTTACATCTAGGACTTAAATCCCTGATGTGTAAGGGGGTCAGATACTATATGTGTGCTATCACGTTACATTTTTTCTGTGAGTTTTTCTGACTTGCATGGATTTCAGGATTGGTAGGCATGAATTAGGTTCTTTACAGAAGGAAACCAGGGCTGTCTCTGGGACACAATCTTGGTCATGGCAGAAATCAAAAGGCATTTGAAGTGAATGAAGTTAGGGCAAGCCTGGCAAGTGTTTTCAGTTGATGTTTGGCAACTGGGACTGGGTGATTCAGCAAGATTTTACAAGGCAAACACAGAGAAAGTAAAATTTCCATCAGTGCTCCCCATGCCAAACACATTGTCATAGAGAGATGCAGATGTTCCAGCAGCAGGGTTCAGGACTTGGGAGCTACGTGTGGACACACAGCACACTCTCTTTGGGCAAAAACTTTGCAGCATGAGGCCGCCAACTCTGCCAAATCTGTTTTGTGTGAGTACCGAGCTCATAACTGGATCAAAATTCAGGGATATTTTTCTTGGGGACAGCAGAGACATATTCTTGGCAGCTAGGCGCTTCCCTTGCCTAATTTCAAGTTCTTGCTTTAAACTGTAAACTCTCAGTTAACCAGTTGTAAGCACAGAGTTTTTAGCACAGACAGAATAACCTCTTTTTCTTCTCATATTCTGAAAATGGTCAAAATCCCTAAACGTGTGTGGGGTTTCCTCCCCCTCCCCCCTTTTTTGTTCTTTTCTTTTAACAGACTAAGGCAGATGCCTGGTCTGGATAATGTCAGCCCAAGTGGTGAAAGTGGCAAGTTACAAGAAATTGAAACCAGGACTGGGAGACACAAGTCAAATAAGCGCTAGTCCTTAGGTTCCCTAGGACAGAGCAGACCAGCCCAGAGCAAAACACAGTCACCTCTGTGTCCTGGGGAAAATGCTGGGGCTGTTTTCCTCGGTGCAGCTCTGTTTTCTCTCACTGCTACAGCGTTACCTCTGCCTGCATCCCTCAGTGTTTGCGGGTCCTTGCTGTGACTCCAGGAGTGCTCTTCCCTGGCAGCCCTCGGTGTGGACCTGGGGCTTCTTCACTATCTTTTCCTTTTCAGTCCTTTCCCGGTGTGAGCCTGGTCTCTGCAGTGGTGAGCAGAGTGTTTCCTCCTGGTACTGCATGAATTTATCAGGCAGCTCTGGGTGATGGACTGGCTGTGTTTTTACCAACCTCCAATCTTTGAGAAGGGCCCAGAGACGAGGCCTACAGGAGGCTGTGATTCATTCTGTCTACAGCTTTTTTACCAAGACCATTTCCATCGCCTGTGAGTGCAGGGTAGGAGAGCATGTCTGCATCGGAGGGTCTGCTCTGTGTGTGCATCCTCACGATCTCTGAGCACTGACTGCAGCAGCACTTGTGCACGGGATGAGATGCTGCCGCCCATCTCACAGCTGCCAGGAGGTGGGGAGTGAGTGGTGGGGTTGGGTCCTCCCCAGTGATGCAGCCTGGGACCCATGGAGAGCGGGGAAGACAGGCGATTGCCTTTGTATTTCTGGGCAAGCAGCTCCTGCAGAGCAAGTCATTAAGTAACAGCTATAGCTGGTGCTGACTGGTGTTGAAAAGGCTGATGTCCACAAGGAGGGAGCGATGAAGGAAGCAGGCAGAGCACCAGGAAGCAGCTGGCAGGCAGGTGAGCATCTCTGCACAGTCTGCTAAAGGCATCACTGTTGGCTTGCCACGAAGAGTATAGCCAGTTGTGTGTAAATGCATAAGAGCTCAGACATTGAGTTGCCAACAGTGCCTATGGGGGTGATATCCCCCTTCCGCATTAATAATATGGCATACATGCTTCTTGGCATAGCATCAGGCTTTCGACCGCACGGCGCTCCATCAGCAGCACGTCCATGTGCAGCCCTAACTTGTGCAATATTAGATCTGACAGGAGAGGAGGGACACACAGAGGGGCTCCACTGTTTTCTCTCTGGTAGCTAGATTGGACTTGCATTCCTGACTCTCCAGTTTCCCCTTTGCCTCGGTTCATGTGATATTCTGAGCTAGCACTAATACCTGTGTGGCAGTGTTATTTTTTCATTGTTCATGGCCACTCTGCTCTCCTTAGCCTCAAATATCTCTCTAAAGCATGAGGCATGCCTTTTCCCTGCCAGGGTGGTGGTGGAGGGGAACCCTCCAAAAGTTCCAAGGCCCTCTGTGTTGTGTTGGTGGTGGCTCCGGACATTTTCATCCCCTACTTGCCTCTGCACAGAGCAGTCTCCCTGCCAAATTGCACATACTTGCTCCACTCTGAGACATGCATCAAAACCAGCGTAAGGTGGAAAGAGTTTTGGATGAGGGATCCTGCTTTCCTAGAGCCTGTCCAGCCCTAGGAAGCACTTTTCTTTGGGGCAAATGTTTACAGCATAACAATGATCTGGGGGCTCGTGGTCAGTGGGTAAAGAAACAGGAACCTGAACTCATCATGGACATGGGCATACATGCAGGCTAAGGTGTGTGCTCCTGGGATGTCTTTTCCAACCCTCTCCTGTCTGTACACATCCCTTGACAGCCCAGCTTCCACAGCTCTTCGCCTTCATTTGTCGCCCTGCCTTCCCGCTTGGACACCAATGGACATCTGCCCTTTCCCTCCCAGGCCCTCATCTCCACCATCCCATCTGCACTCTCATCTGCAACAAGAAGGAAACTCATGCACATCCTGTCTGCTCCTCCTGGCCCCCTCCTGGCACATGGATCCCCCAGCTGTGTGCAGACCCCCGCCTCTCCCACTCTGCTCCTTTTCAACACCCCCTGCTTTCCTCTCCTAGCCTCGTGCCCCTTCCCAGGCGTGCATGCAGTCTTTGCTCCTCGGCAGCAGATCAGAAAGTGGGCCAGAAGTCATGGATGGGTTTCAAAACCGCTTGGTAAGTCCTGGATCCTTTGAAGCCTAGCAGGAGCTCCCGGAGAGAGTCAGGTCTTTCTGTTCTCATTAGGATTATATGCTTTCAGGCCAAACTTAGCACACAGGTACCAGGCTGTCCAGAATGCTTGCCAGAGTCTGGAGTTTGGAAAAAGCAGAGTAAGACTTTAAAAAAAAAATCCTAGACAGAATAGCCCAGAGGCTCTGCTCCTGACAGCTAATGTTACTGTATAGCTTGGCTCTGGCAGACTTTGCCAGCTTGCTTACCACAGGCTCCTCTTGCTGAATTAGGTGAAGACTCTACTGTAACTTCGTTCCTCCTGGCCTGGGGTCTCCACAATTTGCTCTGGTGATGACTTTTAGCTGGGGACATGTGTGTGTGTAGCCTCAGGGGATTTTTCCTCCTTCTCTGCTCTTTTTTTCCTTCTGACATGCAACACCCTGCATCCTATGGATGTGACCTTCCCTCTCATTTTTGGTGGTGGGATCCTGGACCCCGTATGTGCCGCTCCATGTGGCAGAGTGAATTAGTACGTGTCTCCCCTTGTTCTTGACTTCCACCCACCACTGAGGAAAACTGCAGCCCCTTGATTTCTATTCTGAGGATTATATTTGGATATTGCTGTAAAGGTCAAAACAATAAAGTGAGAAAAGGAAAGCTGAACAAGAAGAGCCCTGCTTCCTGAGGCGATCCTGGAGGAGGTCAAGTCAGGTTTGGCTGTAAAGTATAAGCTCTTTTAGTCAGTCTGGGACAACGCACACTGTCCCTCCCACTGCCCTACGTGCTCATCTGCATCAGTTGGCTCCGTGGTTTCGTGTTAGGAGGCGGTCGGGCACCTTGGGAAGAGCTTGGCCTTCCTCATCCAGCCTGGCTTGCAGCATGGAAAAGTCTCCAGCAAGGGGGTGGTGGTGCAGGCGTGTGTACTTTGGAGAGGGAGAAGCATGGTGCCTCAGGGGCTGAGGAATGAGCCCAGGGCACAGACGCCCTCCTCCTCCATGAGCAGCACCAGGAGTGGGCACGTTGTGCACGCAACCGCCGACGCTGCTGCTGGGCGCAGGGCAGGATTACATCCAAACCTCTTTGTTTTTTGCAACACAAAGGTGGAGCGCCAGGGAAGGGAAAGTCCTACTCCTTCTTCTCTCCTGGTGAGGTGTCCTGCAGCCACACTGCTGTGTTTCTGGGGCTCCCACAGTGGCAGCATTGCTGGCCAGCTTGTCAGCACCACTTCTGCTGCCCCTATTCACTATTGTCCTCAGTGGGAGTTGAGCGCCACTAAAAATCCAGCTATTTCAGGCTAAGCTGGCCCTTATTATTTCCAGTTTCACAGTGGAATTGAGATGTGTGGGGGTATGGGGTGTTTTTTTTAAAGCCACATTTGTATATGTGTGGCCACGGTTACACCAGCACTGAAGTATCCTTGGCAGCTCATCTCAAATGCCAAAGCAGCAAGGACAGCATTGGCCACAGCACCCTTCTGCAATGCTTGATAAGTGAGCTCTGTCTGATTCTGCCTTGCTCTCAGTGCAGACATATAGGGTTGGGAATGTGTGCAAATGTGGAGGATTATTCCCTCCCCCCCTCAGCTCTGGGGGACCACCAGATGGGTGGACCTCCCAAATGGGCAAACCTCTCCCAAAAAAAGTGAACTCCATGCTAAGCGGAGGCATGGATGAGCACTTGCAGTCAGGCGAGTGGTGTGTGTGAAAACTGTCAGGCAAATGCTAACTTGCCCTCCTCTGCCAGGCAGTCATCATGATCCTCTGCAAACAGGGGTGCAGCAGGATTGTGGGCAGAGGGGATGATGCCAAACTCAGCAGATAAGCATCTAAATGAGGAATCATCCAGATAAGGAACCATGCAATAGGAGAGCAGAAGGGAAGGAAGGAGACAACGTGCTCTGTGGATGCCTGTCCAGGAGAGCTTGCTTCACTGTTGAGTCTGGGAGCAAAAACTTGGTGCTTTTGACACAGGAACTGCTTGGATGTGAGGAAAAAAAATCTGCCCTCTCTGCAAAGGTCATGGAGTGACGCCTCCAGCTGTCAACCCTGTACTGCCTCTGGCTGGGACTGGGCAGGGAAGTGTGAGTGGCTGGTCTGGAGGAACAGAGGAGCTAAGGTTTTCTTCCTGGCAGAAGACAACCCTTCTCCTCCAACCCCCACACCCACCTCCTTTCTCCGATGCGCAGAGCAGTGGGAATGGGCTTAATGCTTGTGTCAGCCCTGCCTTGATCTCCATGTGCACTCCACATCTCTTGTGACTTTGTCAACACAGCAGGCCAGATGCTGTCTCTGGTGACAGGGCTGCCTCCTGGGCAGCTGCACAGAATGTAGTGGACGTGAGAAATTCCCTGCGGGAGAGATAAGCAGTGCTTGCCCCGCAGTGCCTGGTGATGCTTCTTTCTACCGCAGAGGTTCCTGTATGGTCAAATCAGTACAGGGAACAAGATGGGTTCTCTGGAAACACCTTTCCACAGTAGGTAAACACTGGCCTGATGATGAAGCTGCCTTTGAGGCTGTTCATTGAGAATCTTGCTCCTTGCCTGGAGCAACTACTGCACACAGTCCATCGCTCCTGTATGTGATCCAAGTCCTTGTGACAACACAGCGGAGGCGCCAGTCCTGGAGTGTGGGTTTGAGCTCCAGAGCTTTCAGCACTTGCAGTGCTGGTTTCAGTGCTTGGAAACACTGTTCAAGAGGGCATGCAAGGGGTTTCGTCAGTCCGGCCTTTTAACAGCCCAAAGGAAGTAAAATGCTGTCTGCTGGGAGCAAGGGAGCAGAATTTCAAAGGGCAGCTCTCTGGGTGGGTCTAAATCAGCATTGCTCCACCATGTCACCAGGCCCGACCTTCGGCAAACCAATGTGACCCAGCAGCATCCTGCAAGTGCCAGCAATGGGGCGAGCATGAGGTCTCTCCAGCTGGGGTGAACAGGGTTTGGGAGCCTGGCAGGGGGAGATCATTTCTTGCAGCCCCTGAGGGACGTTACCTGCGTCACAAAGGACGTCAGCCCCAAAACTGCTGATAGGAGCAGGGATATTTCTGCGTGGAGGAGTGCGCAGGGGGAGATCTGGAAGAATATGCAGACTCAGCACCCGTCCTCCTCCCAGCTCTCCATCTGGGACTCTGCGCTGGGCCTGCCCGCAGGGATCAGGATGCTGGCTTTACAGCACTCATTAAGTGGAGGTGATGAAAACATGGTGGAAAAGGACAGGAGGGGAGTGTGTGGGGTTGTGGCCTTCCAGAGTGGCGGGAGAGTGGGCAAGCTGCTTGGATACAAGTCCACCTGAAGGCAAAGCCCTCCGCTGCAGCTGGGAGTGTTGGTTTGACCCTTGAGAACCACACCTACCTCTGCAGGAGTGCAGGAGGGGGACAGTAATTGTCACATTCAGTGTGAATGGTGCTAATGACAATAATAAAACCATACTTAAGCATAGACTCAACCACATTTTAATTGTCCCCAAGGTCCTGCAGTTAAAGACTTCTCTCCTACCAGCTAATTGATCTTTACTGGACCCTTGGGTCTCACAGGTGTTATTTTAAATATGCAAACCCAAATGATCCCTATTGCATGCCACCTGAGGTCACTGAAATTGCAGCAGAGATGTCTTTGTTTGCTGTATCCCCTCAGGGAAAATGGCCAGCTTTAGATTGCCCATCTTTCCTAAATCCATCAAAGGGGAGCGAGTCTGATGTTCAAGGCTTGCCTTTGGTCTCTGTGTAGCTGCCTTTATTTTGCAGGGAAATAGAGACATGCAGGCCTCCAAATGTTTTCTAATTAGGCTAATTTCTTCAGGGGTGAAAGGAGACTGGGTGTCTTCCAAACCAAGTTGTTAATGGCAGTAAGCATATGGTGTATGCGTGTAAATTATAACCCATCTACATGCTAACATGCCAGCACCTTCCTGGCCCTGTTTCTGAAGTCTCCCTGCTGCCCCAGGGGTGAAGAGCTCCATTCATCCTGTAGGCCACCCAGTTCTCCAACAGAGAAACACGGAATTTTTAAGTGATGGATTTAAAGCTATTGAAGGGAAGCGGGATTAGCAGGGTGAGAGACCTTTCAACCACTTATCTGTGGCTGCCCACAATGCTGTGAATCACTGGCACTTCCCAGGCACTTCTCTCCATGCCCTGTCCAGAGAGCCCTGTCCAGAGAGCCCTGTCTTGCCCCACAGGGACCTCTCTGCTGCTCTCCAGCTCTGGCCTCTGCTTCCCAGACACTAACCATGGCTGGCCAGGAGTGAGCCACAGCACACGCAGTTTTGCCACTCCAGCCCACACTCGTGCTGGAGGATGACGTTCCCTCAGACTGGATCCCCCTTCCCTGCCTGCAAACCCTACAGCTGGAGACCGTCATTTCTGTCCCGTTGATTATTGTGCCGGGAGAGTGAGGGGGCACAGAAGCCCAGCACACAAAGGCATGTTTCCCTTCCAAAGCCTCCTCTGGTCCCTTGGCCCTAACCCTCAGTGTCTCCAGACCCTGCTGATCACAGGCAGCCCTGCTGAGGACCTCGGCCTTCCCCTGCTCTTCTCTGCCTGGAGTCTGCCCCCCCACCCCTCTGCCTTGCACCTTGTGCTGTTCCAAAATCCTCAGCCTCTTGCAGAGGCCAGTGAGGTGCCAGCTCTGCCAAGCGGTGCCATATTTTTTGGAACCTGAGCCTAAAGTCAGATCTCCAGCAGGAGAGAGGCTCTGCTACACCTCCTTTCCCATCACAGTGTTGCCAGAGGGAGCAGAAGCTCATTTGGAAAGTGATGACATTGCTTGGGTGCTGAGGGTAAGGGTTTTGTAGCTGAGGTGGCCCCTGGCAAGACAGACCCTCCAGAACTTGGCATGGCTCTCACCAGCTAAGGCCAGGGAAGGGTGTGCCTTGCCAGCAATGCACACCGCCAGCCATTTTGCTCCGTGATTGTAAGGCTCCTGACTTGTTTATTTTTCATTAGGGTTATTTCTCATGTGACAAAGGGGAGAGGGGACAGAGAAGCAACAGCCTGCTTGGGTTAAGGCACCGAGCCTGCTGAGCGAGGAGGAGGAAGCACCTTCGTCACAGGGACATCCGCACACAGCCAGGCCCGCAGCCCCAGAAGTGTGGGGTGGGCAGCCTCTGACCAGCCCCGTGTGCTGGCAGGGTCTGGACGCTCCCAGGGGAGCAGTGCCTGCCCTGGTGGGCCCTTATCTCTGCAGGCAGCAGCTCCCACCCCAGTCTCAATCCCCCCTGTAGAGCCCACGATGCTGAGCAGCATCGATAAGGGTCTGGGGGGAGGAGCAGGGGCCGGGAGAGGCCTGATTTATGGCCCCCCAACACCCGGCCCCTCCAGTCACCATGGTTTCCGCCGGCCCTGCCAGCTCCATGTCTGTGGGGACAGGGCTTTCCTGGGAGAGGGTGCTTGCATTGCGGGGGGTGCCTGTGCCCTTGACAAGGGTCACATTGCTTTTTAATTTCTTGCTGGAAGCGCATCTGGAAAGTTTAGTCAATTACTGGCTGGAAGACTCCCTCACAAGGCCGCGGTATTTATGAGTCCCCCCAGCCCCGGGGGTGCCGACCGCAATTAGAGGAGATGAGGGAGTGAAAGTTGCCTGCAGTGAACTCTGGGGACTGTGCAGCTGGGGAACAGCCCGCTGGGCACTGGCAGAGGGGCAGCAGCCCCAGGACGAGCCAGGAAAGGGTGACAGACCTGAGGGCTGGAAGGGTAAACATGGTAGCAATTTGCCATGGGAAGATGGGGAGGATAGAGTGGGACGGGACCAGCATGTGGGATGAGTGGGACAGGTGTGGAGGGGAGACAGTGTGGAGAAAGGTGCTGGTCATGCTGTGATTAAAGGCATGGGGTAAATGAGGAATATGGTGCACATGTATCCTGGCCTTGTTTGTTGTGCCCAAGACTCCAGTGTGTAATCTGATATAACGGATCTTGGGCCTGAAGATTTGTGCCTATGTGTAGCCCTCTTGGGCCCCATGGAGGGCTTCAAAGCATGCTTCAATGTCATACACATCCTTTAAGTGCTGCATGCTGATGAAGCAGCATTAAGAGGTCATCAACCTGGTCCATTCCCAACAATTTTTTGCCTGCATAACCCGATTAATTAAGGAAGGAAAAAGTCATTGTGTCCCACCCATCTATACAGCTATGCTGGCAAGCGTCTTAAGACAATATGCTGCTGTGCTGGCAGCAATTTATCCTGGCATAAACCACCCTGGCATGTGCAGACTTTTTGCCAGTGGAAGCTGAACCTCATGTGGAGGGTTTGCTACAGCGTCTGACCAGTTCTCTGTGTCTCCTTGCTGGCAAGGAGAATGAAGTGCCCTGTGCGGTGGCAAGTGAAGTTTGGGATCAGGAACCTGAGCCAAGTGGTGGAAGAGGACCAACCAGTGGCCCACTTCATTTGTCCTCCTGTCCCCACAGGTCCTGTCTCTGTGATCTTTCTTGTGAAGTGGCTGCCACCAAGCTGAGACTGGCATTGCTGCCTGGCCTTGCCCCATGTCTCATGTGCTGCATTAGCTACCAGGGCGGTTGTGCTTCTTGAAGACACGCACCCATCCATAGAGCCGGCAGGCTTGTCCTCACCGGCGTGTCAGTGTGAGAGTAGGTACATGCATACGATAATTGAAGAGATCAAGGCTGAGTGCGCCCAACAGACCGACAAAGCCAATTACCCCTCAGGAATTTCTGCTCCTCAGGCTCGGATGGTGATTACAAAACCTTTGCAGTTAAAAATTAGCCAAGGGAGAAACTTGTTGCCAGAGTTCAGCAGGAATTTCCCATGCCCATCTGATACACAGAGCTACCATAAAACGTGCTGCTGACAAACCATGGCCATCACCATTTCACAGGCCTGACGTTGTCCTGGGCTTTAGGAGGTGGCACATAGATGCATGTATATCCACAGGAACGGAGCATACGTCCACGTATGTTGGCATGCAGAGCAAATAAACTGTAGAGCTGCAGTAACAGGAGGTTGTGAAACCCACAGTGATTGCTCTGACAGCTCCCATTTCTGGCTGTGTGCTCTGGGCCTAGCTGCAGGGTCTCAGGGTGGAGGCGGAGGAGGGGTGAGTGGCTGCAATATGGTCGGGGGAGGGGTGAGTAGCTGCTGAGATCCTGTGTCCAGGAGACTGAAAGGAAAGCCACATCCTTTCCCCACCTTGTGCAGGATGGGACTGGGACTGCATGGGTTAAGGGGAATGGGAGTGGGAAGGGTACAACTGGACCAGAACAAGAAGCCTGGCTGCCCTGTTTCTCTCTTGGAGTCACTCTGCCTCCGTGGCCTTTCTGCTTAGTTAGGGTGAGTGTTCACAGCAGAGTTAATAAGATTATAACTCCAGTGTTGCTGGTAACTTCTTTCTTATACACACCCACACCCCCATAAATCAGAAATGCTTTTTGACTTGAGCTGACTGGCCAGCCAAGGAGATGGCTAGAGTACAACCCCAAAGCTGCTGACT
The DNA here is from genome assembly GCF_000695765.1 of Mesitornis unicolor. Taxonomy (NCBI): domain Eukaryota; kingdom Metazoa; phylum Chordata; class Aves; order Mesitornithiformes; family Mesitornithidae; genus Mesitornis; species Mesitornis unicolor. Next base: position 1,154 of record NW_010168224.1, on the reverse strand, counting down.
CTACTGCTCCTGCAATGCAGGGTGCAGGCTAGCCCCAATCCTGTGCTGCTGAGTCCTCCAGGAGCTTCCTATAATCCCCCCCTTGCCCTGGGGGACAAACATGTCTCCTCCCAGTTCTCTGGAACAGGGTTTGCAGAGCCATGCCATTTCCTTCACAGCACTTGGGGCTGTGGAATGAGCCCCAAAAGCACAGAGAGGAGCCAGTGAGGCACAGCTGCTTTTCTGCAAAGTCAGCTATAAGTGGAGAGGGGGACTGGACTGTAAACGGTGCAAGTTAACTTCACCACGCAATGAACCCTTGCTGGCGTAAACCTTGCTCATCCTAAAGGCTGGCTCTTGCAGCAGCAGAACCGGGGAAAGTTTTGCAGTATGTTGCCAGTGCTGCAATTTTTCATTTCTCCTCCCCTGTAGGGTTTGGTAGTAAATTCCTTTGTAACAGTCTATTTTCTAAGTGTTGGTGGGAATTCACTCCTATGCAGAGAAAGTAACACCAGGCTGGAGTTCACCGGAATCTCACTTATGCCCAAACCATTCCCCACGTATTTAAAGGGAGCTAAAATGTCAAATCAGGTGAGCATTAACCCTTTGGACCACATGACTAGTGTATTCCTCCCCCTTTTAGTCTCTTTATACTGCCTGATTTCAGTTTTGGTAGGATATTGCCACTAGGAACCCCTTAGCAATGGCTGGATATTCCTGGATATTCACTGCTCCCCGCAACCTTGCAACCATGGATGACTCTTAACACGTGGCATGCTGCTGTTGCTGTTTCCTGATCTAGGACTGAGGAAGGAAGAAGGATGTGATCAAGTCACTTGGTCTTTGATTATCCTGTCTGGAGGAATTAGTGAGAACTTTTAGGAAGTTTCACACCTCTTCTCTTCCCAACCTTTTAAGCCTCACTAAAAGTCACTCCTCAAAACTTGAATTTGCTTGTACAACTCTGGCCCTGGTCCTGCAAGGAGCAATTTGTGAGTGCGCATCTGTTAACCACGTCTGGAGGTGAAGCAGGGGAAAGCACCTTTGAGAAACACATAGCAGAGTCAGGTCTTGTGTTTGCAACCTTGCAGCACCTTGACAGCAATATCTGCAATTTGAAATCCCTTCTTATGGTTGTGTTATTTCAAAGAATCACAGAACATTAGGGATTGGAA
>NW_010168223.1:237184-237844 GCF_000695765.1 Mesitornis unicolor | reverse complement strand
AGGGATGGGAGGCCTCTTGATTCTCATCAATACTTGATGAGATACTTGAACCAGCTGCCTGACTTAGCCCTTAGCTGAGAATTATTACACTGGGAAGGAGCAGCAGAAGCAAGAACGTGCTTTTGTCCCAATAGTTGCACTTCAGGCTTGATGTGTTACCCAGCATGGTGAGAACTGGTGCCCAGTAGCTGAGACATGAGCCCCTTCCTCTGCTTCTTCATAGGAGTACCCTGACATCCTACCCACTGACCTGCCCATGCTTCTTTCTGAAGACAAAGGGTTTGGCATGAAAGTGGACCACTGTTTTTCTTCTTTTCCAGAGGGCTTTAGGTAAGCTGTTGTTAGGAATTCATTGCCATCAAACCAAGGAAATCTCACTGCTTGCTCGTTTGAAACATTTTTGGGCAGAAGTTGCAGTGGGTAACCCTCCCCCTATCCCAGGAACAGAGAATGTCTTCTGTGCACAAGCTGTTCCCTCACTCATGCAGTTTATCCTGCCAGAATTTCCAAGCACCTGTGCAGGCAGAATTTGTCAGAATTCCTTTTATTTAAAAAAAATAGGGCTTTTAATTCTGTAGAGATGCTTTTAACAGACTGTACTGCTGCTTATTTATGTGAACTTCCTGTTGATTTCCTTGAGGAGTTTGCCTGTCTAAGGCG
>NW_010168223.1:214472-237153 GCF_000695765.1 Mesitornis unicolor | reverse complement strand
GCAGGACTTAGTGCTGAGGTGCACAGCAGAAACTCTTTGTCCTTTTGCTGGAATATTATGAGCTAATTTGAACACTCTCTTGTGAAACTGTTTATTTATAATATTCATCTCAGAGCATTTACACTCCACTGATGACTTGAAATTTAAGCACATATTTATAATCATGTTAAATAAGACCACATTTTTATTCTGCTCACAAGTTAGTTATCAGATTACATGTCTGTTTCATTCCTTTTATCTCTGATAGAATGCAGTGCTCTCAACAATGGCATCAAATGAACTTAGATGTCCGACCATAAATCATGCACATGTCGAAACAATAATGCCGAAAGGATTATCATCACCCTCTGTAATTACAATAATGGAAAACAGATACTGAAAGGACATATTTCTGATCCTTGGAAAAACCCTGGAGAGGTCAATTTACTTTTCTGTGGGGAATATTTAACACAAGGAAAGTTATTGGTTTATACGTCTGTTGAAAGAACTGAACTTATAATAAGCACAATGTCACAATAGAAATTTTAAAGTATATTTTATAGCAATGTTATGGTGAGGGTCTCCAGATGGTCCTGATATACATAGTTTTAAAAGGAAGTGCTTTTTTGACTGAGAACACTGATCACTGTCTGATGAAATGCTCTGTCAAAGCTGACGCTCACTACTGTTTGTGGGAACCTGTTGCAACTAGCAGGAGAGAATATCATCCATCAAGATGTAACTGGCATCTGGTTTTGGAGCCAGGTTGTAGTGGAACTGAGTGTGGTATTTTGCTGGAGATTTTGAAAAAAGGAGAATTTCTTGTATGCTCTTTGACCAACTCTATTCAAGAATGGATCTGTGTGGTATAATAAAAGATAATAAACACTAAGAAAAAGAAACCACTACATGCCTTTAATTTCTTTTATTGTAAGAAGCATGGTTTCAACACTTAAGTCCTGATTTTGCAGCTCTCAAGTCTAAATTGAGTCATTTTAGGACTTGAATGCATCTCGGTGGATGCATAGGCTCTTCTCATCTTCTTCATGGTGGCTAATTCTGTCCAACTGGATTAGATTTCTTACTCCTATTTTTGAAGGCAAAAGCTGACTACTGCAGCAGATAAATTCCACACCTCTTACTCTTTGCTTATGCTGTTGTTTCTTTGCCATCCAGCAAACCAGTTTTAAACTAATGCTAGGCTGAACATGGCCATACTAGCGGCTGTGTCAGCATAAATGAGGCTGCAATAATCTTCAGCTTGGGTAGTGTTGTGACGGAACAGGAGCTCAGATCCATACTTGAACAACCAGACTGTCCCTATGCAGCACATTTTGACTTTAACAGGGTAGAGTGTTCTCATATGGGCAATTTAGCTGCCAGCTGAGGGAACAGCAACTTTCAGCAGGCAGAAGCAGTAACTTCTTCCACTGGCATGGCCAGAGCTAGAAGTCCACAGCCTAAGCCACTGGGTTTTGGTTGTGTGAGTAGCTCTCTGCTTAAAGAAGACAGCTGCAACAGACCCACACAAAAATGTTCAAATGAGAGTTGTTATCTACTTATATAGCTGTTTGCAACAAAAACATCTTCTCTAGTTGCTCTGGCCAGCAGCACTTTCTAGCACGTTCTGGCAGTTTTGTCCACCAGCATCTACAGCAAAGGACACACTTCTGGTCTCTGTATTTCCAGACAGACACAGAGAGTTGAGGTAAGGGCAATAAAATAATACATGGGATAAAACAGATGCCTTGTGAACAGGCACTGTCAGAGCAGCTTACTGGGCCATATGGGGTCTAATTCAGTAAGGTCTGGTTTGTGTTCATTCTCTTAGAATAACAGCTCACAGGAACAACTGAGATAGTGAATATCCTCAGAAAAAAATGCTTTATTGTAGAGTTGTCCAGCAGAGCTGCTTTGTAAAAAATTCCACCTGAATTTCTCCCTCACCAAGCCAACCAGCGTGACACTGCCATCTGCTTGGAGAAGCAACACACACCGCTGCTTGTGGTTAGGAAAGAGCTCCCTCCATTTGAAGAGAGGGCTTGCTTTCTCTCCTTGCTCGTTGGCTGCTTGTTTGTCTTCTGGTAGAGCCTGTGAAAGCTGTTGCGAAATGTGTGGGTTGCCAGAAGAAAACATTGCTCTGTCTTGTTTACAGAACCCAAGCTCCCTTTAAACAAACCCATAATGGTTAAAGTGAGTACCTTCTGTCCTCCTCCAAAGGATGGCCAGCACATAGATGTTCTACACAGTGCTCCACAAGCTGAACACTGCTTTTTAGAGGCATAATTCAGTCTTTGCTTCTCACTTTGTTATGGGGAAAAAAAAAATGTATAAGCCTTTTTCCTAGACTGGACCACTCCCTTTTAGATGTGTTGGAGGAGTTAGCACTGAAATGTAATGACAAGGTACTGACTGTGCCTTGTCCATGCACAGTTGACAGTATGAAAAGTAAATATGGGCCCAGTGAAGTTGTATCTACAAATCTAGGCCAGATATGGTAGTTAAGTGCCCTGAATATAAGCTGGAGAAGGTAAATCTGTCTTTGAATGAAGGTCCTCATTCCTTTCTCCTGTCTTCTGATGACCTCATATGTTCTCTGGGACTATCCATTTTCAAAATTTCAATGTGTGGTCAGAGACCGGGATTCATCTTCTCTAATTTTGGGGATCTACAAAGTAAGTGTGTATATCTGAGCTCATTACTGAGACTCCTTTCACAGTCAATAGACATCTCTTCAGCATAGTCAGTAGAGACTATGTAGTAGTTAGTAGAGATAGATCAGATGAAATATTGCCCAGACTGCCATTGATAAACTAACTGAGTCTGAAATGATTATAAGGGGTGATCACCTGACTAGCTCAGATGTAGACATCTACACTGTAGCCTCTTAAATTAGGAAAGGTGAATCCCACTGTAGAAAATGTGAGCAGGTCTTGAAAGACTGCACTTGTACTATAGGTACTGAGGACCAGATGTTGTAATATTTCCTTCCTTTACTGGACTATTGCAAAGGAACCTTACCCTAGATGACAATTTCTCTGATGTAGGAGTTCCCAGCAGCTGCTCCCTCTTTTCAGCATAACAAAAGTTCCTGTTGGAGAGACAGAGGCACCATTGTAAAAACTGGCAAGTACGGGCTGGTGGAACAGTCCACCATACCCTTATCACTTGCAGAGAATCACTGCATATTTAGTCCTAGACCTAGCAGAGTCCTAAATTACCTTGACAGCCACTTCTCTAAGTGAGCAAGCAGATCACCTGACTATGGTTGTGCTAGGAGATCTTAATGAGGACTGTAAACTTGACCTTCAAGTTAATAATATTTTTCTTAAATCCTATGAAGGTCTATATAAACATTACATCCTTGGGCACTTTCCCTGTACTTGCTCATGCCCCCATAAATACAAACAGGACGTTAGTAAAGAGCTGCTTGGCGGTTCTCAGACCTCCTAGTCACCTCCCAAACCTCCACCTACTAATTTCCTTAATGACACCTTTCAGCTGTTCTTACCACACCACCGAAGGAGCAGGTGCTAATTCTAATTCTAAATAAATATTTCCTGTGTCCCTTATGGTCAAATCTAAACCATAGTAGCCTTCTTCAAATTTCCTGCCATTCCATCCTGGGGAAACAGTGAGAGTTCATGTTTTCTTTTGACATTCTCCTTGCTAGATAAGATCACTGTTCCTACAATATGCACCTATATCCCACAGTGCTCTTGCCCTAAGTAGGCTGAAGGCTGACTAAGAGCAGAGCTCTCGTGTTTAAGGTTCAGCATCATGGACCCAGGTTCCAGTTCTCATACTATATAAAAAGATAATGATTGTCCAATATATATATAGTCCCCATGAATCTTATATTTGAGATACACTTTAAATCTGTTGTTGAGCCAAGATTGAATATTGGCTGCCCTTCATCTTGGAACTTTATTACATTAGGTAATAAGCAAGACTTTCAACACTGTCTCCCATGACATCGTCACAGCCAAACTTAAGAAGTGTGGATTGGGTGATTGGATAGTGAGATAGATTTTGAACTGACTGAAGGACAGAACTCAGACAGTTGTGGTCAGTGGGGCAGAGTCTAGTTAGAGGCCCATGTCAAGTGGTGTTCCTCAGGGGTCGGTACTGGGTCCAGCTCTGTTCAATACATTCATCAATGACCTGGACAATGGGACAGAGTGTACCCTCAGCAAATTTGCTGACAATACAAAGCTGAGAGGAGTGGCTGACACTCCAGAAGGCTGTGCTGCCATTCAGCGTGACCTGGACAGGCTGAAAAGTTGAGCAGAGAGAAACTTACTGAAATTCAACAAGGGCAAGTGTAGAGCACTTAATCTGAGGAAGAACAACCCTATGTATCAGTACAGGATGTGGGCTGACCTGCTGGAGAGGTCCTCGAAAAGAACCTGGGAGTCCTGGTGGACAACAGGCTGACCATGAGCCAGCAATGCATCCTTGCGGCCAAAAAGACCAATGGCATCCTGGGGTGCATTAAGAAGAGTGTTGCCAGCAGGTCGAGGGAGGTTCTTCTCCCCCTCTACTCTGCCCTGGTGAGGCCACATCTGGAATATTGTGTTCAGTTCCGGGCTCCCCAGTTCAAGAAAGACAAGGAATCACTGGAGAGAGTCCAGCGTAGAGGCACTAAGATAATGAGGAGACTGGAGCATTTCTCTTGTGAGGAAAAGGCTGAGAGATCTGGGTCTGTTTAGCCTGGAGAAGAGGAGACTGAGGAGGAAGCTTATTAAGGCTTATAAATATCTAATGGGCCAGTGTCAGGAGGATGGGACCAGACTCTTGTCGGTTGTGCCTAGTGACAGGACAAGGGGCAATGGTCACAGACTGAAACACAGGAGGTTCAGCTTAAATATAAGGAAAAACCTCTTTACTGTGAGAGTAACAGAGCACTGGAACAGGCTGCCCAGAGAGGTTGTGGAGTCTCCTTCTCTGGAGACATTCAAAGCCTGCCTGGATGTGTTCCTGTGTGATCTTTTCTAGGTGTTCCTGCAAGGGGGTTGGACTAGATGACCTTCAGAGGTCCTTTCCAACCCCTACCATTCTGTGATTTTGTGATAGGTCCACTAGTCAGCTTGCATCAGTTAAAATGCATGTAGATATATATAAACACACACACAAAAGGTTTGCTCTCTGCTGCATCAGTCTTAACAGAGAAAGTCAATGCCCAGCACGCTATTTTCTGATCACTCTGCCTTTGTCTCAGTACTGCTTAGGTGGGACGCAGTGAGAGACATATTATACAATGCACACTGATATATTCACTCTAGCCCTAAAACTTAGAGTGCATTAGGCAATATTCCTCAGTCCAATTATACTCAAGTCAACAAAAACATTTTAAAAAGATGAACCTCAAAGAATAAATGCTGCCCTTAGATATTTCAAAGGCATTTGCAAAAAAAAAAAATGCAACTTAAGATTTTAGAAGAGTTCTTGTTTTCATTACTCTTTGCTCAAGTATTGGGCAAGTATCAAAGCTCCTGAAAGCAGCAAGACAACTGGGATATTCAAAAAAAGGGAAAGGAGTGCTGAAATTGTCCCTTAAAAGTCTTTTTTCTCTGAAGTTTTAGTCTCTCCTGCAAGGTTTCATTTTTTTAAATCAATCTACAGTGATTCTTTAATTACACTGTTATCAATACAGCAACAGTATATCCTTAAAGCATTATAAATTCATACTGAAATTAATCTGCCTAGACCCCAGGGTTCAGACTACCATCTGCAGCCTCGGCATACAATGCTCCTTTGTTTTGCCCTTCTAATTTAGCCTTTGGAAAGTCCTCTGTGACAGCCAAATCAAGTGGTTTCAGAGAGTGGCAATTCTTTCAGCTACTTTTCATCAATCATTTCCACTTTGTTCCCTTTTAAAACAAGCACATTCAATTTCCACTTTAATTAAGGAGTGGAAAACAAGATGAGACATAAATAACACAAAGACAGTAGAAAATACAGAGTCAACCTAGAGTTTCTACTATCTTCAGAAATTAAATTGACTTTTCTAGGTGATTGAAACACTGTTTTTAATAGCATCAAACACTGTATATTACAGTGATCCAAATTGAGTCACATAAAACTTTGTCCTTATCATCAGTAAAATAAATATATACAATAAAAATGCTACACCCTACTGTAAAACTGTGTTAGTCTGATACTTACAGCTGTAGAACAACTTTTTGTAATTCTTTTTTCCTCTCATAGGCATTCTTCAAAAGGAGGAAAATTAGGATTTTTATCAGTGGAGAAATGTTGTGAGATGCTAAGGGAATTTTTTCATCCTTCCATTTTAGAGGATTTAATCCTCTTCATTATTTTTTCCCTGAATTTTTGAAGATTAGAGTCTTTATTACAAAAAAAAAAAAAAAGAAAAAGGTATCAAAGAAACAACGGTGGTGGAAATAAGCCATCTTTTCTGTTTTTCAGTTGAAATGAAGTAGTCTTACTTTATTTCAGTGGATATGGCCCACAGAATGCCTGAGGTTTAGTGGGCCAAAGCCAGGAGCTCCTTCTGAGAGTGGTTTTCACCAGCTGCCTTACTTCTCTTTTGCTAAATTTCTCTTTGACTTTTGCAACGAGTTCTGCTGAACAACATCCTTCCAGTACATTTATTCATAGATTAATGTATGGTGCAGCTGCCTGTGTCAGCAAGGCACTGGAGCTGATGGCGCAGGAGGTCCAATCTTGTGTCTTAGGTTTCACAGATTTATAGCACCCGCCAAAAGGAGGTACTTAACCCAAGTTTCAGGTATCCTGGTAACAATTAAGGAAACGGTAGTATCAAAACCAGAAGTAACCTTCTGCTCTCAATAGGTAGATTACCAGTTACAGCAAAAACTATATTGCTTCTCTACGCAAACCTCCACCCTCCCAATATTTTTTTTGTAAACTACAATTTCCCACAAGATTTCCTTCACTTTTATAGTTTCTAGCTTGGGTGTTGATCTAAGCTTGGACAGCATAACCTAGGACATGATGTACCTTTTTAGGGCTCTGTAGAACAAGCCTGCTACCTTAGGTGTTTCAGGGACGAGGACAGAGAAAGAGACTAATTCAGAGCAGAGTAAGAGGGAAAAAATGGTTTTGCCTCTGTTAATGAAGGAAGCAGAAGGTGACCAACCTACTCTGCTAGGGAAGCATCAGTGCACACTGATGGTGGGGTTGGGGGATGAATATTATTTCACTAGGGAGTCTAGAAAGGCAAATACCTAAAGTCACTGGAGAATGGAGAGCTAGAGGTGGATTAAAACAACAGATGACTTGGCTCTGAAAGTCTCCTCTATTAGCCCTGCTCTGCTAATTCCCTCACCTATAACTCAGAAGCAGTAATAAGAATACTGGTCTCATACAGTTTTGTAGGCTTTTACCAAGCATTATATAAATGCTATTTGCACTGATTTAAATGGTGCTATCTAATATGAGTAAGCACATAAGAAGGAGGCCCACAGCAAGCGACATCTGAACCTTAACAGTGCAGACAATAACTCTGCAAAGAGAAATTCAATGATCCCTTCAGTGTACTTTTCTCCTTCTTCGTGCACAGGCTTCATATTTTCAACTAGGAGGTCCCACCAAGTGGGAAAGATGCTGCTGTGAGATCCATGCATCCTTTGCTCCTCCATCCCAGGTTTCCGCCCTGGCAGTGCACAAGGGCCAAGTGAAGCCCCTGACCACAGAGCTTCCTTCCTGTCTGGGGATTTCCTACTCAGGCTCAGAGGGCTGTAAAAACCCCAAATGGCAGAAAATCACATCTATAAATTAAAACTATTCTGGTTTTAATAACCGAAGTCAGGCAGATAGGGGTGTGTGTATGTATGTGTATTTGTATAGAGGAGTTGCCTTTGCAGTGAAGGAAGGAAAAGTTACTCAGGTGGTTAGGCTAGAAGAGTGCCAGTATATACTGGCAACTGTGAGCATATATCTGGTTTAGAGGTGTGACTTCTTGATCAAGCAGTTAATAACTTTCAAAATGTTATGTTTGAGATAATCGAGTGTTTTTTGAACTAATACAGTATGTTATAGAGATAAAATTATGGCAGAATCCTTCTAATATTTGATAGACCATTACTTGTGTTACTTTCATTACCCTGAGTACTGATGAAGCCTCTATTATTAAAAGAAGAGAAAGTAACCATATATTTGAGCAGACGAGAAGACCAAACCTTTGTTTGCAGCATTAAAAGGTGAAGTCCAAGCACTGCAGTTTTTCAAAACTCCTTTTCCCATTGTCTCAAGAATTTCAAAGATAGAGTGAAACAGAAGTCAAAATTAATCCACCCTGGAACAAAATACATGTTTGCTCAGGATCTCATGCAGAAAGATATGGTCAAATTTTGTCAATCACATCACCATCACATTTTACTGTGCCTGTTAAGAACTCAATTAAAGCTAAGAAACCTTTACAAAGTGAAATTATTTTTATAGATGCCTAGATTACACCTTGCTTCTAAGTCTGAACCATGTGTTCTCCCTCACCACATTGCATGCTATAAACAGCTGCCTCTTGAGGGGAGAGAATAGGAAGTAGCAGAAAGTTTCATCAGGTAATTAGTACTATTAAAACAAGTATATATGTACATATATTTAAATTATATAAAAGCCTGGCATGGTACAGCGTGGACCTGTGTCTAACCCACCCAAACATTAAAGTCCAGCCTTGTTCTTTATTGCAAAGTATTTATACTGTAAAAAATATTTAAACATGTTTCACAGCAACATACACAAAGCCAAATGATTCTACAGTACACAAGAGCTGTTCTTGCAAAAGTTTAGTTTTTAATGCTATAATTATTCTGTAAGTTGGCTCAAAATACAGAAATATTTCATAAGGTCAAATTTTATCTATACAAACATACAAAACAAACAGGGAAACCTGCTATTAAGCTGTGCTACCATAAAACGTTTCAGAAATAAGGAGGACAATTTCTGAGAAATAAGAGATTGCAAAGTCCGTCCTATTTCATTATAGATTATAAAGCTGTGGATATTCAGCACTTTAATTTTAATTTCCACTCTGGTAAGTACTTCTTATCTTGAAAAGTTTCATTTTCATTGCAGTTTTGGAAGATGAATGCACATGGGCTTTCCGGATACAGTTTGCTTGCTTTTTCTGACAAATTATTGCATTTCCCAACACACATTTTTTTTTCCTGTTTACAGTCACAGGGATCAGCTTTTTATAAGATTGTTGTCCATAGGGAGGGAGAGAGCCAAGCAACTCTTGGAGTCCTCCTGCAAATCTAAAATCCTTCATGAAGGTTTTGCCAATTATCAGAAAAACTAAAACCATAATAATAAAAAGGACTTGAACCCCTGCTCTATAGTTTGTATTTAAACAGCAGTATGGTTCTCTAACAAAAAACAACTCTAATTCCATTTGCCATCTTAAAGGGCTCACTTCAGAAAGGTGTAAAGGTGTTTTGAATGACTGATAAACTGAGACCAATAAAGTGACTAAAAAACGTAATAATCTTGTGTCAGACTCATAAGATGGGAAGGTTTTATGTAGAAATAAGAGAGAAAGACCACAGTGATTGTCCTCGATCCTGAATTCAGCTGAGATCTCCCAGAAAACTTAGAAATAGTTTTGAAGTAGTTGCTGAAGAGTATAGATTTAAAAATCCTGTATTTTAAAGCATGGCTTAAAGATCCCATGCCATGGCTATGAGATCTGTTGAACCACTCCAGGTATCAGTGCGAAGTCATGCTTTCAGTATGTGCATCTGTGCAGATATGTATTGATGTATATATTTCCTGCCTTGCATAGCCTTAAGTGACTCCCATTATGTAGTTTTGACCCCATTCAGTCCATTCTCACTCTCCATATTCAGTAATCAATGATGGTGTTCTCCTGCCAGGTGCAAACCAACCAGCAGATTTTAAGCAGAAGGACCTGTGCATGTTAGGGACCCAAGGCATGGAGCTGTCTGGCCATAGGGGTTAATTATAACTTGACTAAACATCTTGAGAATCCTTAGGGAGGTGGTGAGATTTGCATTACCAGAGGAGGCTGAAGCACATACACAAAGCCAGACTTGGAGATGTTCTCTGAGTCCATGGCAGAAAAGAATGAGCCCACATCTCTATGCTTTTGCCCTACTGCCTTTCCTGCACTTACTGAAACCAACTATGGCTGGACAGCTGGTGGCTTGCAAGAGAGCACAGAGCACAGTGCAGTTTTTGTTTTCCATGAAGAACCTGAGGAATTCCTCTGCCAGCATCTGGAAACATCTCTTCTTTTCTTAAAAGTTTCTTAACTTCCAGAACCTAAGCGACAGGCCTTCTCATCTACCAGACCACCATAGGTTAATTGGCACTCACACAAATGGTCACAGATGTTTGCAAGATGTTGTTGAGTCCCCTCTGAGACTATCATTACCTGCCTAGCGTCAGTGCAGCTCTGATATGTAATTTATTCCTTTGGAAGAACTCCATAACAATATAGCAAAAAACCATAAATCTCCCCCACACATGTCATTGCCTTGGGATAAGCCCAGCACTGAAAGGCTGGAGGGATTGCTTTACATCAACCGAGCTTGCTGTTCACTCTTGCTGTGAGACAATGACTCCTAAAGTGTTTTTCTGGCACCCTTGTCAGGACAGTGTCTCAGACATAGTAGAGTAGAAACCAAACTGGTAAGCACTAATACATGCTCACATGTGCAAGAAGTATTTAGAAGTCCAAATATGGGACAAACCAGGCATTTTTATCCCTCCCACCCTCTTCCCAAGCTGTTGACACCCGTTAGCAGACCAAGTTCAGCGGTACCCGTGTCCTGGATGACGGAGCGGTCTTCCTTTGGACACCATCATTTTAGCATCTAGCCAAGAGGTGGCAGTGCTTCTCCACCATTCCGGACCCAAGAGGTGCCTCATGCCTCTGCAAGGTTCATCTTCCTAGCACCGATATCACCAGCTTGCCCTCTGATTTATTTATATTTACAGCAGAGAGAAAAATAAATGTTCCCTATTTCTCCTGTGCTGGGAGGGCTTTCCTTCAGCAACCTGGGAGCTACCTTTGGTTTTGGCACCGTGCAGCAATGTGGTGCACCTCTGCCACCACTGCTGCAGGGGCTGCAGCAGGTCCCCAGCTGTGGAGAAGGTTTTAATTTTGCTGAGGAGCACGGTTCTCGAAATGTCATAAACCGTGAACACACAGCTGGAGCAGTTTATGAACTACAGAAAAACTCTGAGTATTTTAGCCCAAGTATTAATTCAAAGAGCATGTTTTGTTATTTCCTGTTTCATTGTTGTTTGTAAAATAGTTTAATGGATAGTGAGCAGTAAACTGTTTAAAATCTGCTGCACACATTGATGCGGTTTTATATTGCTAGAGAGGGAAAGATTTCACTGCTTTGGGTGTGAGAGAGAGAGGAAGATTATCCTGATAATGAAAACCACAACCAATGCATTTACTTTGGAACAATTGTTTCAATTACATTACCATGTAGACATTTTAATCAGAAATAAAAGTGATAATCCCCAATTGCAGGCCTAACAACAATTGAAACAGCTGCATGTTTTAAAAAAAAGGAAGCTCAGCTATTAGTAATGAGGTTTACACACAGACAAAGAGAGCATTTTCTGTAAAATAAAAGTGACCCCATTTAAAATATAAAAGGCAGTGTTTATTAAGAGCTATTAATGACCTGGTTACAGAGTTGGTATGGATCACTACCTCACAGCATCCAGGCAGTGTTATACCTGTGAAATTTTCTTATGGATATTAAAAACTTCTACCACATAACACAGGCAGGGTGAACAAGGCCTGCATCCATATGGCTGAACCCTCTTTACTTCCCCTCAGCATAATGGACTCATCTATCCTGACTTTTGGGAACAGTCTCTGCTTTGTCCCAGGCATGCTAGCTGGCACAGGACAGCCTAACAATATAGATACAGAAGGGAAGGTATTTACTATATGGTTTCCTGTGTAGTGTAGCATGCTAGCAATGAATCAGCAGAGATGACTGCGCAACAGTACCCATGTCTATGGTTTACTAGTATGGGTGTAGCCTCTTCCAAAAAGGGTATACGTGAGCTGGAAGTCCCTACGCACTAACCAGAAAACACCACTGTACGAGTCTTTTTGGGGCTGGCAAAGTTCTTGTCCTGGGTTTGGCTATTGCAACATGCAGTCTCGTGTAGCTGGTTCTGTATACTCCTTACTAAGCTTTTTCTGGAAAGATGAAATTATTTTAAAAAAGCCTTTTCCACTCAGTATCTTTTTTTGGACCTCACAACAAGATCTGTGACTTCTCAATAAACCATGACTGGTGCAAATAAAATTTTGAGCACATTTCTGACGTTTCTCCATGAAAGCACTGTCTCTCTTCCTTGTGGCTCTTCGGATTTACCTCGCTGTCAGATCAGAATCAGTCCCTAAGCCTGGTTTCAAAATAAACAAAGGCAATAAGACCTCCAGCTCCTACAGAAGGCCAAATACTGAAAGGTAAACTCACAAGAAAAGATCCTCATGCAGCCTGAAATTCCTTTGATCTTGGTGGAGGAAACAGCAACACCTTGTAGAGGAGTTACTGTGCGTCCTTGTCAAAGTGCCTGAGTATCTCACAAAGTGTCTTGGCAAAAGTAACACTGTGGGCTAAATTGCAAAAACTAAAAGGGTGATTCAAGAGTTGGCAGAAGAGCTTTTCTTCAGCTTCTAAAGTATTCGGCCTTTGAAGATGGTGGCAAATCTTATTTTACTATTTTTTTAGAATCAAAATTGTAGAAAAAGCTTTGTTAGCAAGGCTAACTTCAAGTATAATGGGGTTATGTGAAGAATTACAATTATCCTCATTCAATTTCTTTACCTTTGCTTTTACTGAAAGACTTGAGGCATTGAAAAAAAGGAAAAGCTGGGAGCAGTGAAGTGATTTTCCCAGGTTGGCAACAGATAAGCCTCTGGACTAGGCACATGCGGAGATCTGGATCTGATTCAGCATCAGCACTGACCTGCCAAATGGCCTAACGTCAGCTGAGTGGTGCAAGTGCAGACCACAGCATGGACAGCCGTAGAAGCCTCATTAGCAATCCCAAACCTTCTCCAGTACATCAGGCAAGATCCACTGGGACCACGAGCCTATGTCTTGTGTGATCAGATGCTTGAGACATTTAGGGCTGAGGCTGAGGGAACACTGTGTCTGAGTTCTCCTTGCCCTGCATGGCCTTCTGTAACAATTCGGAGCCTGAAAAATTACACTGAAAGACATTCTTTTGAAATCAGAGGTGACTTTCATGTGCACAATACCTCTGAAGAATCAGATCCTTAACCTCCTTTTGTCTCTTATCTTCATTTACAGAATGGGAGTCAGATCTTCATGACTGTGATCAGTGAGCTACTGCAGTGAGGGAAACATACAACTGCTCAGAAAAGAAAGAATAAAAAGCCTCTTTCATCTATATTTCTGCCAATGTTTTTAAAGTGAAACTCATGAATGTACAACTGTTACCCAGGAGGAGTATGCTTGGAGTAGGATTATCAAAGGTGTTAAGTGATATCCAAATTTTGCACACTTTGAAGGCATTAGCAATTTATCTCCAGCTTCAATGGGAGCAGAATTTAATAACTGCAAAAATGCTTTTCATAAATGCTACCTTATTTTTCCTTTTTGAAAGTGAACTCCCACCTTTTACTGACAAGGTTTGCAGTTAGGTCCTCATACTTTTAAGAGCTTTTTTAAATTTAATTTTTGCACAAAGGCTAGTGATCAGTACACCACTGCATCCTTATGAGTGGAGTTTGGAATGGCCAAGCAGGTTACAAAGCATCAAGGTCCTACCAGCTACCAAATAAACTTCACAGGCAAAACATTTCTCCTTTTTACAAAGCCTTAAACTGAAGTTAAGTGTGTGATTTCAGGGAAATGTCTCAAGATTTGTAACCATTCTAAATAAGGTAAAAATTTATCCACAGATTTATTAGAAAAGGCCAGTACCAAACTTCCTCTCTAGGTTTACTCACAGGCTTTCTAGTACTTACTACTTCTCTCTGGGTCAAAAATTCTCTGAGGACCAACTGTCTTTCCTGTGACTTTTGCAACTTTTGCTCTCATTGAAGCCTGAAACACAGAAAGCTGTAGCAGCTAATTATCTAATATAACTCCAAGCCATAATTAGAGTTGAGGCCAAAGACACACCCTTGAACTTTACTGGTGTGTAGAGGCTGCTGTAAGTAAGAGGATTAGTAAGATTTTGCTTTGTAAAAGAAAGTTTGGAAAGGAAAGGCTGGAGCTGTGTTTGTGATGGGACAGTGCTAAGGAGACACTAAATAAATTCCTGGAGAAGAACCTTCCTTTGGTCCCAATGGACCTGTATTTCTAGTAATTCAGCTCATCTTGTTCCCACAGTTTTGAGTAAGCAGGGATTAATAAGTCAAGAAATATGAGAAAGCAATTGCATTTATGGAGGATGGCACCACAGTTCATGGAAACCAATATCTCAGAATAAGCTTTACAGGGGCCATAAATCTACTAGTGTCTAGAGAAGATTCAAATGCTCTCTTATCCACAAACAATCTTTGGTTTAGGCTCATAGGAGCCAATCTGCCCACTTGGATATTCTTAGTTTAAATGCCCCAATGCTAAAAATTATCAGCTGAAGCAGCACAGCAATTCAAAGCAGAAGAAATAGATGTCCAAGCTTCCTAAAGAATCGGTAAAGAGTCCTCGGTATTACTGAAGCATGATTCTGATACTTTGTGTATAGAAAGGACAGTCTCCTAAAACTAGAAAATAATAGGTGTTTCCCACAGGAGAGAACTACAGCAGAAAGGTATCTTTCCTCTCTGGAGCTCAGATTGTTATCTGTGGGCTGTACTTATTCAGCTGTTCAGAGATTGGCTAGGGCTAAATACCTACTAAAGGAGAGCTAGCTCAGAAGCTTAGCTGCCGAGGGACATAGTGGTAGTGATGGTACTCCTGAGTGGCAGAGTGTCTTCAACAGAAAGGGGTTCCTGTTGACTCCTCCACCTAAAGTCTCATAACTCTCCTAGAAAAGACTACCTAACCCAAAAGAGTCCTCCAAAGGTCAAAGCTTGCTTTGTGGTTCTTTAGTGTATCCCAAAGAGACCTTGAAATGCAAACCAAATATTTTAAACCCCATAGGTACAAATCAAGGGACAGTTCCTCTGTTTCATTTCAGTAAAACATACATGTGAACAGGGCCTGTCCTCTAGCATGGATCACTTATAGTCAGCATTTATATTATTTTTACAGTGACAAGGACTTATGAAATGGGCTTTCCTGACATAGTCAGGAAGAATAACTCATCTATGGCAAAAGTTGCATCTATATTTTACGGCTGTGGTTTGCAGAAAGACAGCATAAATAATGGCATTCATGCTTTTCACCTTAAATCTCTACAGGTATAAGGTACCACAGTCTTTACACAGAAGGGCTACAAGACATTGTCTTGCCATCATAAAGCTCAGCAGAGACGGTCTCAGATCAAGTAAGCCAATGTGATGAGAGTTGCCTATCAGCATCCTCTCCTGGGCCCCTTTCCCTCATTCTTCCTGTGACAAGGTGAAATTCTCTGTTCAAATTTGGGATGACATGGACTGACACCTCCCGCCTACCCCCTCCTCACAAAGATTGATTTCTCCTCAACTTGTATAGAATGAGACCAGGGCCACCTGTGCATGAGCTGTCAGGAAACATAGTGCTTTCATTTAAACAGCAGGCAGCTATCAAAACAGCAATAAGAGAGGCTATCAGGCTTAATAATGGCATGCATTAAAAGTAAAATAACTCTCTGAGGTCCAGTAATGTTGCTTTTACCATTTGTCAGGTGTATAATCACTCTGGAGAATAAGAATAGTGAGGTCTTTGTAAAATCATGAATCAACATTCCCAACAACTCAACTGCTGTGAGTAGGTCAGGTCAGTATCCTCACGTCTCAAAAAACTACTTAAGCCCTCCTGTCTCCTGAGACCATTACATCAATAGATACCTCCACTACTACCGAAAATGACAGCTTGCAATGTAATACCAGGAGATCCCCTTTAATAGCTCTTCTATATTAACAGCTGTTGGGCTCTACTGTGGGTGTTTGTCCTTGTTTCCGAAACCATGCCATATATAATCCCCTGGTTTTATGTGAGAAAAGCTTTTATCATTTTCAGGAGGATTCATTTTTAAAAAAACATGAACAACAAAATAAAGCAGGTAATTCTTAAAGAAAAATCAGAGTAGCAATCCTAAAGCAGCTAAATATGTTGTTTCCAAGAATTTAAGAGAATTTGGTCTTTTAAGAGAATTTTTGTCTTTCTTGTGTCACTACCATTGGACATCTTGTCTTACTATTTAAGCTGGCAGAAGTAAGTACAAGTATATTGGATAAAGGTATTTCTAGTAATTCTGTATCTCAGCTAATAACTATACAGGTGAGTTCCTAGATTATATCTGGATGATGAAAACATAAAAATGGGTTAGAAATATCTTAGGCCATGAAGAAGAGGGATTCTTCCATCTCCAATTTCTCTGAATGTTCAAATGCTGAACCTTTCCATGTATGAATGCATTTTCAGTGCTGTCAAGCACAGAAACAGAATTTTACTAGATGTCCACTGTGTAAAAAATTACTCTGCCTAGTTCAGAAAGGCACAGTTAAAAAGGAAATATATGCAAATGGAGTTTGACTGATCTCTCTTTAATGTATTTATGCTCATAACAACTTTGTCCCCTTTATGACCTCTTGTTTCAGTTATTTATTTCTGATGTTAAAAGTTCAGGCTACAAATGCTTTGTAGAAGCTGTAATCAGTTTTCTGAATGGTGAAAGAGAACAATAAGATTTTGTAGCAACTGAGATGCATCTTAGCCCTTGGTGAAAAATGTAAGCTACAGAAAGTCCTTTTCATCTTTTAGCAAGGGTCCATTATTTCTGTATATCTCTTTTCTGCGCCTTATGAAAAGGTTTGTACAGTAAAGAATGACTGACTATGCAGTAGTTCTTTCTTCTTTTGCCAAGCTCTTTTTAGCTTTGGCAGCAATCCTATTTTCCCTGTCATCATCTAATGTCTATTTATTTTACATTGCTACAAAGCCAGTGCAATTCCCTCATAAATCCCAGGTTGTGAAGATGAAGAAACAATTCAATTCCTCTTATTAAAATTCTCCAGTGTCCTCTTTCTGATTCTTACCATCTAATTATGTTCAGAAAGGTCATCAGTTTGAAAAACTCTTGGAAAAGGATCAATTTAATTAAAAGATCATAGGTTGCCAAATGCCTTGCATTTCTGAGCTCTGAAATACCTGATCAGTCTTGGTTGTCACAGGTATCACGAGCATGCTTGTCACTAATTGTTGATCTAACTGACCTCATAACCTTAGTCCCTTTCTCTCACCTCAACCCTCCTGTCCTCTCTTGCTCTCCTGTGCACACACATGTGTGCACACACTGTCCTCCCCTCCCTATTAAGCTCTGAGGAAAGTGAAGATACTACTCTTGCCTTGCATGTTGTTTCAACAATTCATTATCCTCCACAGCTGCCTAAAATGAAGGGGAGAATAATGACAACACTGACTTAATGCAGTAGAGTCCTAAACATAAGGTTGTGAACATTAAATGACATCATGTTGGGATAAACTAGAGCTATATTATGGTAACCAGATAAATGTCTGATTTTTTTTATTTTGTAGTCAGTTACAAAAAATGGAATTTTTAAATTATTGCCCTCCCAGTGTGTAGAGAGAGAAAGTCATCTTCTGGATCATATTCCAGAGTATTCATATTCTCATAGTACAATAACAGATATCTCATGTCCCATAGATGTAAGTCCTGGCTTCAACTTCAAGTAAAATTTTTAGAAGCAGACAACCTCAGAGGATGCTATGATGTCCTCTGAGCTTGCATGGTGTAGACACTGTGTCACAGCTACTCGATCACCAATGAGCTCACTGCTAACATGCTGTTACAGTGAACTTGGAGCTGCCAGTTGGCAGGCAGATTTCAAAGACACTGTGCAATAATGGTGAGAGATTAGAAGTATTGTGTTACAATGACAGCATAAGAAATGCAACATACTGGACCATTTAGAATTTTATACCCTGTATACAGAAGTCAAGCTTTTACCTAGAAATAATCCCACCCTTGTGTCTCTCCCTGCATCTAAAGCCATGCAGGATGGGTGATAGACTCAGTCTGTCATCTCACCCACATCAAAGGGTTGCACAAAAATCAGCAAATCTGTTCTGCTGAAGTTTATGAGCAATACACCTACTGTGAACACCGCTTTCCAACTCACAATGTGAAAAGATTCCGATGGTGCTGAATTCACCTTCCATTGATATTTTTCAGTATTTCACTTTTTTTGATGTGTAAAGAGAGAATTGGTGATTTCTTTTTCCCTAATGTTATTTGCTCTACCTCACTTTTGAGTTCCTAACTATGAGGTAACTTGTTATATCATCACAAAATGATAATCACATGGACAGAAATGAGGATGCTGGGGTGTATCTCCTTTGTAGTATGATGTAGGTTCTACCAATGATAAAGAATGTAAGGTTAAGCATTTTATTTTTGTAGCTTTTATTTTAGAGTGCCTAAAAGGCATTGAGGCTCACCATTTAACAGTTGTTGTCCTTCTATTGTGTTTCTTGAGCCCTGAATTTCAATTAAATTGAAATATACGGCTTATATGATTTGCATTGCATTTCAGGGTTAAAAACTATGCAGACAGGGCTGAAAACCTAATATATCCGAGCTTTTCTTTTTTCTTTTTTTTTTTTTCTGTTGCATCTTCTTCTTAACCAGAAAAAAGGAACACTGAACTTTTCATGCCCTCCTTGTACTAATGCATCATCTAGGAGGACATTAAAAACACATTAAAAACTTTCCATATACTTTCGATATAATCCTGGAGAAGAGTACTGAGACCAAGCACAAGGGTATGTGCATGGGCACACCTCACTCCCGATACACATTGTGGGAAGTTTATGAGGAGTTGCATGTGAGAACACAAGTACTGGCTTTTGCCCTTTGCCTGCCTCCTGTCACTTGAGAGCTTGCTTTGTTTTATGTCTGGTACAAGTTTAATATATGCCTTGCCTTTAAAAAAACAACAATAGATCTTATCTTTCTCAGTGTGCTAGTATTTAGAAACTAGCATCAAATGGATTGGATGCTATGCTCTTCATAGAATGGAAAGAAAATTTATCACCTGCTCAGATTATGTCTTGACAGAGAAGTGTTAAATAGGTGTCTTCCAATAGAAATGCGATGGTCAACAATACATGTTCAGTGCTTATGAAGACTGGCCAGTGTTCTTGCAGCTAGATGGAGCAATGATTAGGAACTCCTGGGAATACAAACAAAACTGTATTGCTGAATTTTCCTCCTTTCTATCGATTAAAGAACTAAGGAAAAAACAATCAAATTTAGGAGGCCTGAAAAAGTATTTAAGATTATCTACCTCATAAAATGAACTTTTAAACCTGAAGTCGTATTTCTTCAAGCCTAGTTCTTTAGCTTATCTTTGATCATTATAAATTATCTTCTGTAAAGAGAAGTGGTTGGGAAAGTAGTTGGCAGTACGTACCATTGAAGTTTATTCTGCTTTATTTATTGAAAAATACTAAAAAGCAAAACACTAAAGTATTTCACATTAAAATGGTATGAACCCACCAAGATAACTGCTTGTAACTGTCTGTGCAAAATTATGGTCAGAGTAACCACCTCTGGCTCCAGAATAAGCTTTCCATGTATGTCAGAGCCAAATGCATTCGCTTACTCAGATTTTTCAGCTGAATGATAATTTTTTCCCCTTTTTTTTTCATATATATGAAAATCTTTAAAGGAGACAGATGGAGAAAGGCATTAAATACCTGTAATCTTAGGAATAGAAACAACATAGCAATGAAGAATCCTGACAAGTCTGACTGACAGTTTATTCTTCTTCTTCACTGACACCAGTAGCGTGCAAATGCACACATAAACAGTGTGGATTAATTCCCAAGAAGACTACATTACTGCCAGTTTTACAGCAGAGTTTTATACCACCAGGCTTTGCAGCGGTGTCCCGACCTGCTGGCAGCCAGGACAGAGCTGTTCACTGAAGGCCAAATGCTCTTTTTGTAGTATCTGACTACATTTCAATATATTACATTAATATTTTTATTTATAATATTAAGTAACTCACAGGTAAGTAGCTCCTAATTCTGTAGCCAGAGCAAAACTGTTGTCTTTTGACTATCATGGTAGTTTTTATCCCTTGCTAAAAAGCATAGCCAGCAAAATAACTATTTTTAAAATTTCTGTCTGTTTTTCTCTAGGAACACGGTCATGCCTTGAACTGTACCTTGAAAGTACTGTTACCTTCAGACTCTGGCAAAATTTCCAGAGGGTCTGAAGCTGTTGGCCCTCAAAGACAGACTCACAGCAAAAGGCCAACCTATTCACACACAACAGTATGCAGGATGCAACAGGGGAGTGCTGGGGAGTTGGGAGCTGCTGTCCTTCTAGGCACTGAAGGTGGTGGATCCATTAAAGGAGGGACTTCCCTGGCTCATGGTGGTTTGGGAGGAGTTGGGATCCCTGCCATCATGGAAGCAAGATGCCATCAAGGGCTGATCTTGCCTTGCTCTTCTGCTCCTGTGAGGGAGCAGCTTCTGCCAACTTCAAAAGCAAAACTGCTCCTTCCCCTTCACTTCATGCTCTGCCCAAAGCTTCCAGGTCATACAGCTGGGACAGCAGTGGGTAGCATTGAACGGTGCTTGAAATCCCTGTTTGAGACAGGACATAGTTCTGGGAAGACACACCTACTCACGCGTTCCACATTTACTTTGGTAACTACTGAGGGAATGAACCTGGGTTGCCTTACATTAGTACTTAGGCACTTTTTATTAGTTTACTTGTCCACTCCTAAAGCTTTGCTGCTGGTTTTTAAATTTTAGGAAATGGTATTATAAATATTAGAAATAACTGAGTCCACAGGCTCTTGCAGCGTTTTCACTGTAATATGATTTATTTTTAAATCCCTCATCTCCTTGTTTATTTATCTGGCCACCCCTCTTAGAAGGGAGCTCCCAGGATCTGAGATGACCTATGCTTTGATGCTCCAAAATACCTTTCCATAATCACTAAGGTTCACCAGCTTTGGCTACTTTTGGAATCTTTGTGTCAGAGCCTATGAGCCAGGCTTCATTTTGGATTGGGTATTTCTGGAGAATATGTGATCAAGTGTGATGAGAAGAACAAGCAGTTCTGGCAGTTATTGCTTTGGACCCATTGGGAAGTTCTTGCAAACCTTTGCAAATCTCCAAACTGACACAGAAGAGTTCATTCCTTAGAGCTTTCCACGGTTTAAGCACAGACTTCTCTATTTGCAAAGAGCCAGGACAGACATTGTTTGAATTTCATTAGAAACTCATCAGACATGCTGGATCTGGAATCACTGCTGCCCTTGGCCAGCTGGAAAATACCCGTTTGTTGCAAGGAAACTCTAACCCACTAATTATCCTAAAAAATCCATGTAGGAACTTTCTTGACCCATTTTTTTTTCCTGTTCCTTTTTCCCCCCTTAACAACATGAATCAATTACTTTCTTAGAAATATTTAGCTGATTTCAATGTCATCTTTTTGAAGGTTTAATCAGCACAAAAAGTACTGTGCTAAGTCATGTAGCCTAGCTGCCACATATTAACAAGAAAATACTGTTCTGAGAGCCTTTATGGTAGGGAGAATCATATGAGTTCTAAAAAAACCTAGGAGTACCCAAACTATTACTCTTTTTAAAATCTGAACATGAACCAAACTTTTAGAATATGGATTATTCAGTTTAGCTATATTATTCACTATTTCTCATTTTCACATGCATCTGCATTTTTTGTTTCCAACAAGGACAAAAACCAAGAGAAGCCAAAACACCTAGAAAGGAACAGGTAAAAGCCAAAATACCTAGACAGGAACAGAGAAAGGCCAAAATATTAACCAGAAACAGGAAGTACTGGACATCTCACAAGACAGCCTCCATATTCTTGTGAGATCTCTAGCCAGGGGTGCTGACTAAAGAGGTTCAAATTGTTCGGATAAGCTTTGAATAATTATCTAAATCTGTAGGTATTTAGTTGAAGCAAACTTAAAGTCTGAGTCTCTCACAATTTGCCTGTCACTTGAATGACAGGTGGCTATTTCTCAGATATTAAGTCAAACTTGAAATGGGAAAAAAATCAGCTAAAATATCAAAGAATGGCTTAATAGTAGAAGTTCTGTTGGATTTCTAGCATGTTAGGGGAGACTGACTTGTCCAAATAGCAGTTAATTCAATAATTTTTCGCTGTACATTTTTTGTTTGAATATTTAGAGGGGTTTGTTTTTCTTTAGTTTGGAGCTGACTTTTGAGCAGGAAGCAGAAGCAACAAGAGTTCAACAGGACCAGTTCACTAGACAAGAATGGCCAAAGGGCTGATGGGCTTCCTCCTGCTCTCGCTGTCACTTACCTCCATATATCTGACCAGTGGATAGGCCAGCACAATACACTATGGCACAGCACATGTTCACTTAGTGTTCTTTATGTGCTGCCTGCACAGAATGTAGTACTGTTTAGAACCAGCTAATTAGGTCCCTATCTGGTATCTGATTATTTTGGTGCCTATGATTACTACTACTACTATTACTGCTACTGCTACTGCTACTGCTACTGCTACTGCTACTGCTGCTGCTACTGCTGCTGCTGCTGCTGCTACTACCACTAATA
>NW_010168223.1:208295-214443 GCF_000695765.1 Mesitornis unicolor | reverse complement strand
CCCTTCATCCCTGCTCTTATCCTATGATCCACAAGTTACCACTCCCTAGGCATGAGATGGGCATAATGTAAAACTTACTACTGCTGCGTAAAGGATCTAAAGAGGAGAAATAACATTGCAAAATCAAGTTTTATTTATGTTGAGTTTCTGGTGATTGAAACATTTTCAATGCGTATGGAGAGAGTCATATTTGTAAATTCACTTTTCCAGCAGCTGTTTCACCAGGAAAGGAACAACAGAAAATACTGCTTCATGTTTGTTGTATTCTGGTAAAATACAGAAATGTTACAACCATTACATAGCTTAGCATCCATCAACCCTTTCTTTTTCCACTCTTTGAAAGTTTTATTGTAATGAAATGTAGTAAATGTCTTTATAATGGGTCAACATTGATACGATGATCATTTATTGAAAAACAGGTTTAAAAGAACTCAATTTCTCCAGTAAATTAAAATCTTTAGATAACATGCCACTTAAAATGACAAAAATAAACTTACTGCAATCTCTATAGTAACAACATGATCGGCTTGAGAACATATTTGGAACTGAGATGGGGAGTAAGAGGGCAAAGGACACAACTGTTGGAGTGGTTTTCCTTAAAAACATTTATGCTGTTTCTACTAGAAAATTAAATTACTGTTGTGTCACCAATTCACAAGCCAAAGATGGTAAAGGAATTCTTTGATTTCAGTAAGGTTTGGACCAAACTTTATTTACAGAATCACAGAATCGCAGAACATTAGGAGTTGGAAGGGACCTCAAAAGAACATCTAGTCTACCCCTCCTGCGAGAGCAGGTTCACCTAGAGTAGGTCACACAGGAATGCATCCAGGTGGGTTTTGAATGTCTCCAGAGAAGGAGACTCCACAACCTCTCTGGACAGCCTGTTCCAATGCTCTGTCACCCTCACAATAAAAAGTTTTTGCTCATGTTCAGGTTGAACCTCCTGTGTTCCAGCTTGCACCCATTGCCCCTTGTCCTGTCATTTGACATCAGAGAGAAGAGCCTGGCTCCTTCCTCCTGACACTCGTCCTTTACAAATTTATAAACATTAATGAGGTCACCCCTCAGTCTCCTCTTCTCCAAGCTAAAGAGACCCAGCTCCCTCAGCCGCTCCTCATAAGGGAGATGCTCCACTCCCTCAATCATCTTTGCGGTCCTGTGCTGGACTCTTTCAAGCAATTCCCTGTCCTTCTTGAACTGAGGGGCCCAGAACTGAACACAATATTCCAGATGTGGTCTCACCAGGACAGAGTAGAGGAAGAGAACCTCTCTTGACAGGTTAGTCGCTTGTCATGCAGAAGTTTCAAGAGATGAATTGAGCCCATTGTGGTTTAGAACATGAAAAAATCTCAAAGTAATTCTTGCAAAAGCTTCACAAAAGTACAAGAGCTGAACTAATAAGCTGTACAAATTGATTACTGAGAAGCACCAGTTGAAGTACTCTGTCTTGAATAGCCTAGGAGAAGGAATTGAACAGAATATTTGTTTTGTAAGGGTAAGCTGAAGGGAGAAACAACAAAATAACGATACAGAATAGCCTACCTTAAAGAGAATAAGAATCGAAACTTTTCCATACTGAAAGGGGGAAGTAATGTACTTACTTAAAGTGTAGCAGGAGACATGCATGCTTAAATGTTATAAAAAAGCTTTTAATTATGAGGAGAGATCACATATGTAATACACTGCTTATTGATACTGATAGTTACTGAAGATTTTTTAAAATAGGCTAGACAAATATTTCTCAAGAATTATGAACAAACTTGAATGAAACCAACAGTTTATAGTTCAATAAGACAGTTTGAGAGTGGCCAATGCCAAGGACCTTTTAGGAGTATGCAGTTTAGCCTGCAAGGCTGATCTATTCAGGAGAAATATCTCATCCTTCACTCTGAAACTGTTTTATTTCTGAAAGCATGTTTCTTATCTATCAGTTTATCAACCTCTACTTGTAAATCTGAGTGATTGTCTTACTCAAGCAAATAGCTTTTCATAATCCTAGGAATATCTGGCCTTCATGCTGATTTGTGGTGTTGAGTTTTCTAGGAGGAAACGCTCACAATACAAAGGAAATATTTCCATGTTTATTTTAACATTTGCTCCCTTTCAATCAAGTTTGTCAATGTAAAAAGAGATGAAGTTAAAAAGAAGTCCTAGGTCAGGCTTTAAATTAATGATTCTGTATTTTCCACTTTATATTTCTTTGACATTTCAGCTGGATTGTTTTATTCCTGTTCAAAACAAGACACAAATATTACCACATTTCTGTAGAATGAATGGAAGTCCACATTTGGGTCAATCTGCCCAGTGAACTGCTTTAAAGTCAGGTTATTTTGCACTATTTTGGGGCTACAGCTGCTGTGTATTCCTAATCCTTGAACGAGGAAGAATGCTAGGGTGTCTATCAGGGGACTGAGCCTGAAGTTGTAGCTGTCCTTCCTCAAAGTGGTGTGGCCAAAAGTAATAAACTGATGTCAGTAATGAAATCACTGATGTGACTGACACAGTTAATATAGAAGCAAAGAAAATATTCATCTGAAACTGTGAAGTTATATTGATTTACATGGGTTTTAAAGAGCATGATGACACAGAAAATGTAATAGAAATCTACATTGTAAAATAAAAATGATCTTATTTGCTTTAGTATTAGGAAGCTTTTCAATCTACAGTTCAACGTAGTTATGAATTAAATAATTGATCTGAATTTTAGGATTAAGCCTTCATCAGGTTTCCCTCTAGAGTAGTCCCTTACAAGACATATGAAACTGGTAAGTTTCAGTGGAAGAGCCTAAATACATATAAGCATAAATTGAATTTTAAAAAACCACTATTAATTTCACATCCTCAGGCAAGAATATGGAAGTAACTACAGACTTTGTTTTTTCAAGTTATCAAGACTATCGTCTTCTGGCTTATAAAAGTCTCTCCCATGTTTTAAGTCTAAAAGCCAAATATATATTTTTGAGATGTGATGGATTCACACCAGCTGCAAATTACGATGAATATCCTTCATCTAGCTGCACATATACAGTCCAACACATTAGTGGGGTGTGAGCATTGAGCTAAATATGGAATAATAACAAAATATGCACATTTGAGGAAATTGCTCTCCAAATCTATATGCAGAATTCAGTCAGACCATTTTTGGCCTTTGCTTTTATTGAACAAAAACTAACCAGAAAAAAGCCCCTTTGTTTGTTTATTTGTATGAAAAATGTATCATTACTTATACTTTGAAATAACACTATTGCAGTAAAAATCTGATGGTAAACTGTGTTTCTGTTTCCAGTCAGAAAATATGGTTCCATTTTATTTGTTTTTTACAGTGGCCTCTCATGCTAAGTCTCCATGTGATCATGACATTTCCTTCCCAACAAGAGAGAGACCAGAAATCCAAGGGATCACACAGAGAATTTGTGTGTCTTGGCAGCTGCAATCTGCACGTTAGTACACGTTCTGCTCATGCCAAGGTCAGATTTGCTGAGATGTGTGTAGTTTGCACTGTGGGCCTAAGCCACATTGGGACTCTTCGAAGAACTCCTAAGTGAATCCTTAATCATGGTGTGTCCACTGGAAAAAAATTGACTGTGCACCTAGAAAATTCAATTTCCAGTGCCAGATAGCTAACTTCCCACAGCTCTTTCTGCTCTCCAAAAATCAGCAGTGTCTTTGAACAGCTGACAACATTTTAAATGGTACATCTGGAGAAGCAAAACCACCAGAAAACATCTGTTTTTGTTGTTGAACAAAAATAAACAGTACAAAGCTGAAAGCTGAGCAGAGAAAAGCTTTTCAGATACAGTTAACGTTTTGTTTATTGCACAACCCTGTTCATTCGAACTGATCTTGTGCTGGTGGGTGGATCAGATCATTGCTGCTACGTGCTGTAAATACACGGCTATCGCCGAAGAGACCTGGACCTTTCTGTACTGCAAATGAGAGCCCTAAGGAAGGCAGATCAGAGCCACCAGAGGCAGCACATTGACTGGAGGGCTCCTATCTTGGCTGGCTTATGGGGAAAAATGAAGACCAGAACAGCTCCCGCATCTGGATGTTTTTGTCATATTTTGAACCTCAGAGGAGTATTTCCATCTGTTTAGCCCTCCACCTCAGTTTGACATCCATAAACTTCTCTCTTCATCACCTGTGGAGCTTTTAAAGGAAAGCTGGAAAGAAGTGCTGTGATGTCCCTCCTGACATCTTGATCAGGACAAGGTGCAGTTTCTGGAGAGATCTGAACTGACCTCCTATCTCTCCCAGAAAAGTGCCCCGAAAACTGTGACCTTCAGGTGTTAATGCTGATCTTGCCACTGTTTCTAACACCAATTAAACAAGAGCCATTGCTGACCTCAAAGTTGTTATTTCAGACTTAAAGAATTCTGCTTCAGTTCTCTGCAAAATTCAGTGTATATCAATTATTCACATGAAGGACACTATGGCGATATAACAGATAACATTAACTGTGTCAGAAATAATTTATGAGAAATCAACTCTATTGTTCATTCCTAATTGCTCTAAAACTTACTTATTTATAATGAAACTGACTGTATTCATAGATCCAGAGTTCTTGTCAGTCCAGAATAAGAATTAATTACATTTGAACTGAAAGGGAGATATTAATTATTTAGAGAGAATTACTCTGAAAATAGGAGGCCCATTAATTAATGGTACACTATCTCCTGAAGGTATTGGAGTTGTGGATTAATTTTTTTCTTCTTCCTGAAGGGATCCAAAGTCATAGTCTACAGGACCCCTATGAAATTTAGGGGAGAAAAAAGCATGTTGTAAGACATTCTCTGAGGAAAAAGGACACAAAAAATTCTGCCTGTGTTTCATTGGAGAGGATAAAAAAATAAATCTAGAATGTTTCTCTAGAATGTTTTTTTAAGAGAAAACTTTATTAAGCAGGGTATCATTTATCTTAGGTCATTGAAAGCAATCATGTGGTTTACTTCAGTAATCTAATTATCACACTGCACTAGAAGTGGTAGAAGATGCTTCTGTTTTGGTTTTGGAAGAGTTTTTTAGATTGTGTATCTACCACTCATCAAAAATCTGCCTAAATATTTGAAATTTTGAAAATTCTTCTGAAAAAAACTTTGTCAAGTCTTGTGTGTTTTCCTTTATTCTCCCTTCCTTCTCTCCCTCCCCACCCACAGCCTTGGTGTTTTGAATTAGTTTTTTCAAAGTACAATAAACATTTTTATTTTGACAGTGAAAGGACTTTCTGAAAACTGTTTTCACCTCAACTTTTTATTGTCAAGAAATTAATAAAACCTGATTCCTCCCCTTCTTTCAACTCCAGTTTTGGAAACCTGGAAATTTTTATTGAAAAAAGTCATTTGACATTAAGTCTGGTGTGAAAAATCTTATTTTCTCTTTCAGAGACAATACTGCTGACAGCGCAGTCTGAGAGGATTTTTCATTTCTTGCAGTGTCCATGCTAATAGAATGAGAAAAGTGTGAAGTGTGCTCTTTGGGAAAAAGGAAATCAACTAGGAAGAGGGTACAAAGCAATAGACATTAGTCAAATAGAACAACAGATATCCTGCAACACCTTCAGCTACTGTTGTGCACTACAACTACATAACCTGAATCAGACATAGAGAGAAAGTACTGTGACAAAAGTGGAGTACTTGAGTCAAAGTGGAAAATTAACTGAAAAAATAGAGGGCTTTTGGGAAAGATAAGAGTACAAACATCACTGGAATAAAAAACCAATCTACATTATCCACCCATGAACATAGAATACACCACAGCTGGGTAACAGAAAATGGGATGTTCAAATCTCAGCTTTCTCACTGGACTGCAACCCAGAAGGGCTGAGGCCAAGTATACAGTGCATTTAGCATGCTTCATGTTCACTAGGACTGACCTTGCACAGCTAGGGAGGATAGCATAGTAATTGACCATCAAATAAATAGAGTAAATTAATTTTAGTTTTCACTGTTGAGTTTAACATGAGAGGAATTTATCATTTAGGAAAATAAACCATTTGAAATCTAAACATGTTGCTCTTTTGAATACAGTCGGTCTTGTTTGATTTTCAGATAATATTAACATAATGTGTCTGCATCTCTGTGCAATGCTGAAAGTCACATCTTTTATAGTGGTACCTAGCATTAAAGATGCCTTCAACTGGATTTAA
>NW_010168223.1:186929-208264 GCF_000695765.1 Mesitornis unicolor | reverse complement strand
ATTGTTTCTAACTATTCATTCTGATCAATGCTGTGGTCAAGTGTAAGTGGCAGCTTTTGAAGCAGAGTGTGGTAAAAAAGAAGTGACTGAAGTGACACGGAACCTGGGAGAATTATGTATCTACACGATCTTGAGATAATTTTTCTAGCTTAATTCAATCTTGGATGGATCACAGCTTCTACTAGTTGCTGATTCAGAAGAGAAGATGTCTGATCTTTCTCTGCAGCAAAGTAAATAAATAGAGCTTTAGAAAGGCAAAAAAAAGGGCACCCTTCTGCTTTCCAGCACTTCTGCGGGGCTCCTGGGGTTATGGGGATGTTAATTCAAATGACTGAGAAAACATGATCCAGTTCACTGATAGGTTTTAAAAATAGATTTATTTAATGCAATGGAAACAAAGACTAACATGAAAGATTCAAAATAGAAGGGAACAGCTTCTTCTTAAATCACTATAAATTGTCTGTGTGTCATGGCAGTGAACATGTTTCTTTTTTTTTTTTCTTTCAGGAACTACGTAACCACAGAGTTCCTGTTTACTGTATTTCTTAAGGATAAAGTTTTCTGCGGTAAGAGACACCTAAGACCATTAAGCACGCACGCTACAGATCTAAAGAAAGTCTATTTACCAGAGCTTCCAGGAAAAATATTGACAGGGCAGTAAAAATACTTTCCTTGATTACTCAGGCTCATATTTTAAACCTAAAATTACAGGAACTTTTCTCTTTTACCAATTTATTTTTAGCATCTTTATTTTTTCTTTTCTTTTTCTCTCTCCCTCTTTTTTTTTTTTTTTGCTTACCTTTTACAGCATGGCAAGTTTCCATTGATTTTGCAAACCAGGGTCAAATTTAGTGCGTGCTTCTAATAAGCCTTATCCCTTTTTTCAATATTTTACTAAGTCAGTAGGAAATGATCAACGGAAGTCAAATTTACCTTTCTTCAGAAACTGACAGATGAAGCTACAGTGTATTTCAAAGAATATGCCCCCTCCTGCAATCTATTTTTTAATTACACATGATATCTGCGTAATGAAACTAAGCTGTCTACATATTTATGTAGTGCATGTTACTGCAAAATCTGAACACCGAGCAAACACTGATGAATTATCCTGGAAACTCCTTGAGAAGAAAAATATTTCTTTTTTAAGTTGTCAGGGTGCACAGATAAGTTAAAATGAATGTCAGACTATTTGCATTTTATGGACATGAGATCCTTCGGTTTTAGATAGGAGGGGAACAGACACCAAAGGTCAATGTCTCAGGTGTTGTGCTGCTCAACCCAAGCTCTGTAGACTTTGAGGGCCCTGTCCCATGAGAGGGAAAGTGGAGCTATTTTCTTCAGGCAGCTGGATAGTCTCTGAGCCTTCAGATTTTGCCTTTCAGGCAAGTATTTTCCTTGCTCTCTTACTGATAGTACAGAAAGCTTTATAGAAAGCTGAAGTTATTCAATCATTTAAATCAGATGACAACATCTTCTAGGTTATGGCAGGTACGAAATAAAGTATGGTCATTGCAGGGTAAACTGGAGCAATTTTTGAAGTCCACCAAGAAAAAACTAGCCTCTTTCAAAAAGAGCAGGGCTTGTCACCAGTCTTGGCTCTATCTCCTCAGCACTATCTGCAGGTCTTGCAAATGGAGCTATATGGAGTTAGACCTGCAATTCGCTTCGGTCTTTTTGTATTCCCAAGAAAAAAACTGGCTGACATACTGCTTTGATTAGATAACATTTTGGCATCTTATTCAGAATGGGAACTTTCAAGTTTTTCAAGTATGAATTCTTTAATTCAACCTTCACATTGAAAGATAACACAGGAAAGAAACTGCCATTAATTTCAGATGCTCATCCTATTTCTAGGCACAGAGTTTGTCAGAAACTAGTGTTTTTCCTGTTTGAACTCTCTCTATTCCTTCTCAGTGGATATTTATCTTCAATCATTCCCTTTTCAATATTTCAGAAATGTCACAGATTAAATAATTGTGGTGTGATCTTCCAGGGGAAAGACCATATCTGAACATCAAGTTAAAAATATATGTAGATGAGCTTGGAAACAAAAATCAGAAAGAATTTTATCACATAACCAAAGCTCAGAGACAAATCAAAGGAAAAGAGTATCTACAGAAGGGATTAACGTGTTTTAGAAGGATGGAGAAAAAAAACCACATTTTTTTCTGGTGTGTTTTAGTTCAAGGACATGTATATTTGCTATGATTATTCAGGAGCTGCTATTGCAAAGGTATCTCATGTTGCATTTCAACTCTCCTGCTCACTTTCTACAAAACAAAACAGTCTTTCCGTCTTTTACTAGAGGTACTGTTTCTAAGATATATATATATATAATTTTTTTATGTATTCTTTTTTTCCTCTAGTAAAAAAGATATGTATGTACACATTACCTGTGGTATAGTGTGATGGATGTAGTATGTTTTGTGGACTGCTAGAAGAGGTGCACTTTTCACATGGCTGCTTGTGACTGTGAGGACTGGATTAGTTAAACCAAGTTGTGTTTTCAGGAAAATGTAATAAATTAATTTTCTGTATGCCTGTAAGTGTAAATGGATTCAAGAAGAACAAGAGTAATATCATAACCCTGCTGAAAGCTACTAGGTAAAGTGGTAGATGAAACCTTTTGGAAAAGTGCACTGAAGATATTTTCTCTCAAAAGCAGAAGAGAACTACTATGGCAGTAGCTATTTTACATACAGTACTGATTGGTAGGGAAGTATAGACTGAGACCTTAGAAGAGAAATGTGATTTGAATAAAAATGAGTATTAAATGTTTGAGTTTCATATTCTAAGAATGCTGAGTAAGCAAGAAAAGAGCAACAAACAAAGGGATAAGCAGCTGCAGGAGAGATGGCAATTACTTCAAGTGATTGTTCTAAAAAGACACTTGCAAACTATACTGATGCAAAGGAAAGGGGAGAAGTTTAGTAAGAAACTACTAGGGAAAACTTTTTGATGATCTGTAAGGCTAAAAAGCAGAAGTCAAGATACATAATTTACACTCAGATTGAAGGAT
Source organism: Mesitornis unicolor (assembly GCF_000695765.1). NCBI lineage: Eukaryota > Metazoa > Chordata > Aves > Mesitornithiformes > Mesitornithidae > Mesitornis > Mesitornis unicolor. The sequence goes on along the minus strand of NW_010168223.1, from coordinate 205,245 downwards.
TGTCTACTAGGAATAAAACAGAGAAGGTGAGATAAAGGATTTTCAGACAGAAATTTAAGTCCACAGAAATTTAATTCAAGAGAAAATACTCGAGAAGTCAAAGACAAAAAATACCATTCCATCACAAAGTGGGAAAGGAGAGCTATGAAAAAAGCTGAAAGTACTAAATGAGACCATCCTTTCCTGTCAGCAGTCTTCCCTCAGAAAGGGTAAATTTAGACAAATTAAATAATTCATTTTAGGAAGAAAGGTTGCACAGGGAACTGAGAGATGTCCTTCCTAATATCGAAGACATTTCAATCTACATGTCCCCATGATCTTTCTGTGGGATTGTGACAATGTTATTACTGGATTTCAGGTAGGAGGGAATTCAATTATCTCTTCCCAGATAGGTTTTGAATGGCTTTTTTTTGGATGAGGGAGGAAGAAATGATCATAGATAGTCACACAGTTCCTGGAGTATCTTGGATTCAGGACAAACACAGACATGTGTTGCCAGGAAAGTCAGTCATAGGCTGAGTTGTGGATGAATACAATTAGATATAAGGTCTCATCTCAGAAAAATGTTAACAGAAGGTGGCTATAATGGAAAACAAATGGTATCCCTGAAAGAAAAATAACTCTTCCTGAAGCCTGCTGGGAATTCTGAGTTCATACACAGGCATGCTTCACTGATCTGGAGTTCATATGATACCTTTATATCCAGAAATCTTGGGTTTTTCTTGCACATCTGGTGAAGAAGAAAGAATCAAATATTTTATTTTTCCTGGTTCAGTTGAGAAAGTGTCACCAAAAATAAAGAGCTCAGCACCTCAGTTCTTGAAATAGGAAAATTTCCATGGTATCAATCCCATCCTGATTCTGACTGTCCAACAATTTCTCATAGAAGCTGGAAAAAATAGCCATAAGAAAATGTTTCTACAATGAGCACAGTGTGTTTCCTGTCTAAAGATTCAGTGTCCAGCAGGGAAGGGATAGGCATATGTCTTCTCACTAAAGGTATACAAACCCAATAGTATTCATAGTTTTTCAGCTAACAGGCTGGATTAGGTCTGACTAAGATAATATAGCACCTTCAAGACCTCTGCTCTTGCAAAATCTTTCCAGACCAGTCTTTCCACTGGGCTGAAACACACCCTAAAGATACTCAAGCAAATAGGTTTTGCTGTCTAGTGCAGACTCTATAATTTAACTGCTATTTAAAACCAAATAGACTTGAGTTCTTCCCAGAAGACTTTATGATGGGTATCAAAGACTGTCGAAACAAGAAGGTCAGATTTTAGCATGTTAAAGAAAAAGTGGTTTTATGCAAACCCAGTGCTTTCTTTTTTTCTTATAATGTCAGCTATATTCTTATCCAGGTAGTCACAGAGCATAGCCTTGCACTCCTTACAGCATCAGCCAGATTAAAGCTTTTAGGAAACAGTGTTGTCTTTCCTTTCTATTACAGCATGTGTATGACATGACTTTGTATGACACGACATTGCTGTGACTATCCAGGAGTATAATGCATATGGAGTTTGGGAGGTAGTGATGTATGTCTAGATTTAAGAAGATACAGAAGAATAGAAGCAAAATACATTTCTGCTAATCTGAAATTGCCCTTCAATTTTTTTTACTGGGTGAAAAGTATGATGTCTTGCGAAAGTTATACTTCTAATTCTTCATATACTTAATATAGTCTGTAATTTTAGAACACTCATTTAAGATATTCTGGTCATGAAAAATAGCTCAACAAGTGAGATACCAAGGAGGTGGGGTAACCATGTTCTCTTAGTGGATGAAAGTTATTTTATTTCACCCAAAACTGCAAGTACGATTCCAGCAGAACTTGTATTACTTAAAGAAAAGACATCATCAGTGCTTTGAAAATATTTTCCTCAAGTGCTCATTTTAGAGATGGCATAAAGTGATTGAAGGGGAAATTCTGTCCCAGCTGAAGAATTCTCACTGTTTCAAGCAAGAAGAATTAATTCTAAGACACTTTCTTCAACAACACAACTACAAAAAACCCTTAAATGGTGATGAGAGCAAAACCAGAGATCTTGAATTCCTCTTCAGAGCCATAACAGTGAAAGTCTCCCACTTAATCTGTAAGAATTACTTATGGGATAAAATTGCACTCACTTTTCTCCATTCAAATATGCCTACCAAGATTTCTACTGAAATTAAAGCTAATATCCTGCACTATCACCCTTTCCTTGAACAGATGTCATCAAGGAATCTGAAGCATCCTATAAATCATTGCTTCCCATCTTTTTTGAAACTAGAATTTCTCATCACAGTATTATGTCCAAAATGGACAATATTTGATTTTAGATAAATGATGTGTTTCAGATACTTATCTCACTGCTTGTCAGACTAAAAATGGAAGATTTGGAAAACAGTATTTCCCAGGTTTCCCACCTGACCTGTTCCTAGTTCAGAAGAGTCAGGGGAGAGAAAGCCTTAAAATCATGGCATTTATATGTATGGGAAAATTATTTGAGATCACTATATGAAGTTTTAATGGCTTTTCCTGAATCCCAGTCAGCTGGAGCCAGTAGCTAAAGCACCTGGTCTCTTAAGCATAGAGCATACATAAGAAAAAGGTCTGAAATTTATAAAATCTGAACATATATTGTGCAACAGAGTTCTTAAGTTGTATTTTCTTTAAATTACTGCATGTATCACACACATTATAAGCACATGGTGGTATGATCTCAAATGCAAGTTTTAGTGGCATCATTTTGGGATGACTGTATTACAAGTTGTGAAGACATGAGAGAATTATGCACATCATCCCAAATGAGTGCCAATAAATCTTTTCTTTCTTTTCTGTCTTTCATCATGCATAGCTGGGTGAACATATTGAAGCAAATTTTTTAAGTCAATGAAGTTCCTTTTTTTTGCATCAGTTTTGAGCAGAATTTGATTTTGATTTATTTTTTGAAAATTCTATATTTATCTAAAATGGATGACCCAAAGGGTTGTTCACTAGCACTTTGTCACCATTGTTCCCTTGCACTTATATGGACTGAAATAAAGATCTTGTGTACAATAGCATGTGATCATGTAATTAAGGACCCAGATGTATATAGTGAGTTTCAGAAGGGAGAGGAGAAAAGAACAAAAAACAGAGCAAGCTAGGTTGTTAGGAGAATCTCTTACCTTTTGAGCATCTGACTTAGAAATTTAAGAATCTTTTTATTTCTTTCTTCTGTATAAAATAATACCATACTTTCATTCATATGGTTTATGGCATATGTGCATATAAAAAAGATATATGCTTGTTTCCTTATGTTTCAGCTGAAGTGCATGATATATGCATGTGTAAGTAACATTAGAAGGAGTTTCCCCAGAGCCCTCTTTTTCTCCACTAACTCCAGTTTCTCCCTGGTTTTGCCTTCCTGTTTTGTGGGTTATATGATTTATTTTCAAAAGTGAACTCATATGGTGAATGCAAATGGAGCATTATATCTGCTTTGAAAGGTATTTACTGATCTTGATAACATTGTATAACATGATATAATGTTCTTAGCTAAAATATTGCTTCACTTTAGTCTACAAAAGAGCTGAAATATAAACAAAACTAAGGAATGTAGTGAAGAATAGTTCCGATGAAAACATATTTTTGTGGGCTGTTAAAGCAGTAACTCTTAATATCATTAGGAAATTTTCTGCGGTAGTATGCTGAATAAATTTTATCCTCAAAATATTTGTCATAATAAAAAGTATCTTATTGTGTGCTGATGGTACACATGAGGTTCAGTTTCTAGTCCTAAGGATAGTACTACCACACTGATACATATTTGTGTGTGTATATGTATGTATGTTTATTAGCCAAAGGTGTACAACACAAAAGTGAGCTGTCATGTGAGATTCATCATATTTTTCAAACATATCAGAGATGGACATAAATCAAACTGCAGCTCTGAACAACTGCTTCAACAGAAATTCAAGTTCTGCTAAAAAAAAACCTCGTATCAGTAAAGTTGTTTCTTGTTTTCCATTCTTTAAATCTTGTATGTACAGTAAGTTGCATTTTTCCACCTTGTCTGTATACTCATCTGCAAGGTATCTCGTATACTGCAAAGCTACAGAAATAACATATGCTAATCTTTGTGGTATATACCTGCTCTATACCACCTTGCTGTATCTGAGTCCCAAAAGCCATTACAAGGCATGGAAATTCTCTATAGAACATTGTAGTAGTAGATTTTGAGATAGCTTCCATGTCATGGCAACGGGGACCATACTCCCAGCTGCATGAGCTATCGGACTGCTGAAAAACAACATGTTTAGTACATACCTTGACATTCCTGGAGTGCTTTTTTCACCATTTCATTTCTGTTTTAAGTGTGCTTTAAGACACACTGACAGGAACACAACTTAGAGCAGACACTAATGCAGAAAAAAGTGACAGGCAACTTAAACGAGAACTTCTTGACACTTAGGGAAGCTTTGAGGTCCAGAATATTTTTGTATAAAATTGGAATTTGCCATAACAAATGATTATTTTGCAGAAATGTCATAATATTTAATGAAAGATTCCTTTCAGACTGGTTTGCACTTAATGGGAATGTTAAGAATTTTTTGTGCAAAACTGAAACATTCTGTGCAACTTAATTGTTAACCTATACTTGCCTGTTCAGCTTTTTGTTAACTTATGCCTACCACAACAAAAAGCAAAGATTTTGTAGTTGAGCTCTTCCTTGGATGGATTATATCTTCCACAATTCACTTTGGTCTCCAATCCTTGCAAACTGTACAGTACATACTAAAAATTGCACACTATAGCGTGTTGTGAGAGATATCCAAGCAGAAAACCTACCTAGCAAGGACCAGGCAGGACAGAATAATCCTTATGTGTACTGCATTGCATTACAGAAGCACTATGTTGCATGCCCCACCACCTCCCCCCAAAAAATAAAACTCACAAATAAGCAAACACACAAAAAAACCTCCAAACCATCAAACACAAGACTTTTTCTTTTTTTTTTGTATTTTGGAAAAAAAATCCAAACTTTGAAAGTTCTACAATTTCTATTAATACCCTTGAGTTCATGTAGAATAGATTTTTCTTTGGAAGAATGACATTTTAAATGTATGTGGTGTTACTACAACTATTCTTAACACTTTTCTGACTTCCTGAGTCAGTATGTGCAGGGATACTCCAGATACAACCTTGCAGCCTAATAGCTTTTTTCAAATAAAATGTTTGCTTTTACTTCCAATTAATTCAAAATTAAGCAGCTCTGCTCATCTGAGTAGTTCAAAAATAAAGGCTGGAATTCTGCAATATATTCTTGGATGACATTTTAAGGAACATAAAGAATTAGAATAATATTTTTAATACAGATGGGTGACAAATACTCAAATATTGCTTTGAAAGCCTCAAAAGCATATAGTTGAACAATAAAAATGATGAATAAACAAGAAAGCTTAGGAAAGAAGAGAATATCTGAAGTAGCAAAAGAAACCTAAATATGATTAGGACTGTTATTCAAAACTATATTTTAATCTGAACATAGTTTTAAGCTGCTTCTATTATACACACAAAATTCTTGTTAAATCCTATGAACCAGCATTTAGAAGTGACAAAAGTACTATATATATAAACTGACAAAGTCTTTTTCTGGTTCATTTTCTCAAGATTAAGGCTTGGTTTGGGCTTATAAATAGATGAGAATCCAAAATCAAAAATCTCAAGTCTTTATAATCACTAAGTTATGATGTCTTTTTCTTTCATTGACACCAATTCAATACCAGTGTTGAACATTTGTTATCAGAAGTACATGACAACAGCAAAACAAGCTAAGGGAGTAGGGTCTACACTGAGAGAAATGAAATACTTCTTTAAATCAAACCTATGAAAATGTAAAGTATAGCTATCAGTACATTTGATTTTAGGGGTAAATAATTTATTGTATGAGAAATAATGGCCTCTCCCCAAATAATTACATTTATTAATGCAAAATAAATTATGTCAAAACAGCTAAAACTGCACATCACTTTAGTATATTAGGCTTCCCTTTTAGTTTAGATTAATAAAATAGGATGAACAGATGTAAATCTTCTTGGTTCCTCTAGAGAGCAAGAGGAAATTTTGGGGATCACAGCTAGAAAACCTTACAGCTATCGGATTTCTCATATCCCGCTTTTCTGCTACCATTCCATGGGAGGTAAAACATAGAATCTGGGGGAGAGGAAGGTTTCACAAGTGTGATTGTTGTTTGTCTAGTCTTTTAAAGACTGATTTCAAGATATTCTAGCCCATGGTCCTGATCCAAAACCTGCTGAGCACAGTGGGAGAATTCCCAGTGACCTCAATGGGCTTTGAATCTGAATTTATGTACAAAATTTCTAAAAACTAAATCATAAAATTTGGCCTTTCCAAACTGCATGTCTGCCATGTACTCTGTGGACCTTTCACAAAAAACTTGAACACCAGATACATGGGAGACATTTGCATAGCAGACCAAGAAAAAGATTAGGCCAGAGAGAGAGACACACACACACAAAATGTTGATAACCTTTCCTTCAACCTGGAAACTGAATCTGGCCCTTCGGTCTGGAGACTTTTTGGGTAGCTTTTCTTAATTGTGTACTGCTCCTAAGGCTTGCTGGAAGGAGAATGCATCCCAGGCTTACAGTGGTGCATGGACGTTTGAAGGCAGAACTTCACTCCTGATGTCTAAGCAACTAAACTGTGTTTTTCTGAGTGGTCATTAAAAAAAAAGTTGTTCATGAGACAGTGGGGTCAGGAGGACTGACTGCCACCCACTTTGCCTTATCAAGCCTTAAGAGATCAGAAACCTTGTAGAAGTAGGCCTTTTTATATGATTCATAAAAATACAATCTTATCAATCCAGAAAAAGGTAATAGCACCTACGCAGGACTAAAAAGGCTCTATCGCAGCATGCCAAATTTAGTGAAAGAAAGCAATGGGAGTCCCACACTCTTGGTCTGATTGTACTGTTGGCTTTTCTTGCCAGTAAGCTTGTGTTTTGGTAAGAAACAGACTTTCCAGGGAGGGGAGGGGGGAAAGTGGCAGACTGAAGGGCACCAGGTAAAGGTTTATTGGAGCCATGTAGAAAAACCTTGTTTATTTTTCAGTTTTCTGAATAGTTTGAGACACTAAAGTGCAGCGTAGGAAGAAAACCTGATTATCAGATATAATATTCACACCAGAGTTTTGCAGTTCAGTCTGATCTTTGGGTGTATACAGAGTTTCAGTGTTCCTTAATAAATTACCTCTTCTTGTACCAATTAACCCCCTTCCGTGAGGGTTCAGTGTTTACTTGGGGCTGTGCCAGTGCTAACAGCTATGGTTTAACAAGCTTTTTAATGGTTTGCAATTACTACTAAGAGTGCAGGCTACATAAAATATTAACACTTAAGCATCTTTTACACTCCTTTGAGAGTTAGATTGTGTGTATAATAAAAGCCACTTTTCATTCTTACAAACCTGTTATTTGCTTAGAATTTCCACTGGACCCATGAAAATGCTGCAGTTAAGTGGTTTCTGTTGATTTATTAACTTCCCTCAAAGTCTAATGGAAGTCACTCCTACAAAATATTGAATACAGTTTGTTCTTTAAATTGTTACACAGTAATGCTAGAATAATAAGGATTTCCATATTTTAAAGAGGTAATTTTGATAATAAATTTTACAGCATATTTGAACTTTTCTCCTGCTGCTTTTCCTCCTTTGAGATAATCACCCAGAAAACAGCTACTGTATTTGCAGAATCAATGCCATGACTGCTGATTATGTACAAAGCATAAGAGAGCAAGAAGGTTACAGAACCAACTGCTGCTTTGGATCTCAAATCTACAGCAGGTTCCCACCTTAAAACCAAAACCAATGTAAGCTGAGGATGTAATGCCTATGCCGAGAATTTGTATTTCTGTTGTGCATGGGTTGTTCCTACAGATAAGCAATGTTTTGCCTGAGCCTCTCTGGTTGAAGAGCAGATCAGAGCAAGTATCCCACCCCTGCTTGGCTTTCCCATTGGCCTCATCAGCTCTTCCGCATTTTAAGGGAAAACAGGCTTACTTCATCATTTCAGGTTCAGTGGGCCATTAAGACAAGTGGCAGACAAATTTTAAAAATTTTGGAATTGGTTCTGGATAAGCCACAAAAATTTGTAGCTTACATAAATCATTAAAACATCTGGGATATACAAAATCGTCAATAAATCTCAAGCAATATGGATTCCTCATGATTTTCTTTCCATGTCCAGCTTCTGTTTGGTCCAGCAACATTTTAAATGGATGTTTCTCACAGTATTTTGGCATATCTACTTTTATCACTGGCCGGACTTTAGAAATGTACAATACTGGAATTTTAAAAACTAAGGCCATAACTACATGCTTCTGAACTTCCAAAACTTTTATTAGTGCTTTATTTTCTAGTCTTCTTCTAAATGGTAGTGTCTTCAGTTTTCTGGAAGAGGTTCTATACTGGTCTGTACTGGTTCCCTTGGTTTTCTTGTTTCTATTTGGTTGTTCTTTTGTTTTGTTTTGTTCCACCCCCCGTCCCAAAGCGCATTCTTCTCTATTCTATTATCATGCTTCCTTCTATTAATCTAAATTTATCCAGAACAGTGCCTTCTTTATATAGGCATCCCTTAAATTTAAAGATGTGAATAACTGAAATGAAGAAACCATGTTAGAAAAAAGTACATCATAGAATTGATGAATTAAAATCTCTGAATATTCTGATTTTGAGAGAGTCTGAAATATCTGCTGGGAATATCTTTTAGCTTGACATGGATGAAGCATTACTTCATGAAGTTTGCAGATATTCCTGGCACTAAAGTGACAAACTGAAATAAAGCAGCAGTAGGATTCAGTGATTCAAGCACTGTAGTGAAGATAGAAGAACTGGGTCTTTCCTTCAGCAGTTTCAGGAACACTTTCAAGTAAATCATTGGTTTCAATTTTTAAGAACAAAGTGCTCAGAGTTTGAGGAACAAATATTGTAATATAAAAGCATTATTTTTCTATGACTATTTTTAATAGGATAGAGTAGATTCCTTTTTAAAGCAAATTCTTTTAAGAAAATACCAAAATCTCCAAAGTAAGCAAATTTTTTGTCTATAAAAGTGTAGATTTCTATAACCAATATTTTCCAAGGGTGTGTGCGTATCATCAGCACCATTTTAAGGTTAGAATTCTTTAAAGCATTTGAATCTATTCTTGATTTTTGAGCACATATCTATCCTTCTTCATGCTGCCAGCAGTGTAAGTGATAACACTGGGATGCCCTGTCCTCTCACTCATCATCTTGCCCCTGCTGCCAGCCTATGTCAAGGCTCATGAGCTCCCTGCTCTCTTCCCTGAGTAAGTTCAGCTCATATTTAACTTATTCATTTCCCCCTCCCCCAGTTACATTGACAGTTCTTAGCGAGTTCAGGAGGTGGTCCAACAAGACAAAAGGAGCCCATTGGCTAGAGCTGGGAAACCACAATCCCTTTGAGACAGTAGTGACAGATGAACTTGAATCTGTCATGAAACTGTACTTTAAGGTGCTTTAACATTTACATTTTATGTGCATGACCCTGTACGCAGGCTGTTTCTTCAATCTACTGTGTATGTTTGGTGCCTGAAAAGGAAAGCTGGGAAACCTATGTGATGAGCACGCAGTGACCTAAGCCTACCCAATAGAATAACCTAAGCATACTGGTTCTGAAATATGATCTTTCTCTCAAGTTTAAGCCTCTCAAGGGATGTGTCTTTGTCTATTTGAGATTCAAGGCTGAGAATAGCCATTGTTTCAAAGAACTTGGCAGGTTCAGCTTTCTTTTTTTTGGTGGTACAATGTCAGCTTTACAGTAGTGAGGCCTGGGAGCAAGAGGCCCACTCTCTGTGCTGCCTCACCACGATGGCCCATCAGGGTGTTCTGCACAGGTACATCTCCCTGTGGTGCTCTGTCCACAGAAATGCAGGTTCAAGGAACCAGAAAGAGAGAGTCAAGATTAAAAACAAAAATGAATGTCAGAGAAAAATAGGTCTGGATTTGGTACATCTCCAGACAAAATTTTTATAAAATTAAGAAAAGCCTCAGTCCTGTACACATGCTTAATTTTATACACTAAGCCTATTCACCACATAAAGCTGAACAAATGCATAAGTGTTGTCAGAGCTGAGGTCCGTCACACTAGTAGTAGATACCCGTGCCGTTTCCTTAAGCCACAGCAGCAAATGCATAATTTAATAAAAAATACTTTTGTTCATGTCTGTTAAAAGAAACCTATAAATCCTGCAAATGGTACATTTAGGATTTGGTCCAAAAGTTACTTAAGTGGATGGAAAGGCTGTTATTGATTTTGATAGGTATTTATTATATTTGGCTATTCCTTCAGCCGTCACTCTCTCCCTCTCTGTCATCTTGGCTGAGTTCCAGCCTCATCTCCTGTATCTTACCACTATGTGGACAGCATATGTTGTTTAAATGAGAGACTTGTTCATTAATTTATGTTTGAACCATGCCAAGCACGTCTCAATCCTAACTGAATGCTAAGATGATGGTAAGAGATGACATAATTACAGTAAAAAAAAATACTGTATTCAGTCATGTTATACACCATTTCATTCTACATTCAATGAAGAATATTTAACATACTTACAATAGGGAATCATACATCTAGGCAAAAGTACTTGTGGGAATATGCCCTCCCTATTTTATTGTAACATGTTTTGCCTTTGAGAGTAACTGCAAATACTAAAATCATTTGTTTTGTGTTAATTCATTATTCCTCTACCCCTGGAAAGAGCTGTTTGAGGAAACAGCTTTTCTGAATGGTTCTTCTGTTACCATGAGACCATACAAGCACAAACAGGGGATTATAAAAACTCGACAAGGAAGATAAGAGTTCATTTTCTATTTTTCAGTTATTAGCCTTGCTTTTATAGATGTAAATCAAAGCTCACAAAAAGGCTTTTAAAACTTTTGTTAGTGTTTACTGCTTTTTCCCGTGTGCTGTGGTTGACACTTACATACTAGCAATTTGATAGACGCTTTTATTTTTCAGTCACACCGAGTAGGATCTTCGGATGACAAGAGAGTTTGGGTTTTGATTCAGCAGTCCTTTGCTGGATTTTAAGCAAGGGCATGTATTTAAGTTCCTTTAAAATATACCTCTTTCTTACATGTTTTTACCTAGGTGGATCTAGCTAAACTTCCCAGGACCTCTCAGCAGCTTCACATCCATGTCAGTGAGCAGCTCCTTGGAGGCTGTGCTTGTGCCTTGCTCTTTGGTGTCTGCTCCATGCTACTCCAGAGCGGCACTCCAGGATAATCTTCATGTTGAGCAGGGAATTTCCTAGCCTAGTCATATCAATAAGAAACTCTGAGGACAGGACTCTTATCTTAACTCAGCTTTTCTCTGAAGCTTTGGTGCCAAAGGGGAATTCACTGTGTCCTTGCCTGAAACAAGCACTGTTGTTTGTCCTTTCAGAGTGATACTTTGCTCTTAAAATAACGGCCAGGGGCTACAGTATTCCCCAGAGTGCAGGAGACCTGGGCTCAGCTGCCACTTTTGTCTGAAGCTGCTACAATCAGCATCTATCACTGATCTTCTAGTGCTGCTAGAGTGGGGAGAGGGAGGCACTTCTGTAGCCTCCCCTCTGGAGTACTCAGTGAGGAAGAGAGGCCTAGGTGCCAATTCCTGTTCCATAACTTGTTCTACATTTAGCAGCCAGAGGATAAAATATCCTCAAAACCCTTTGGAAACTGTGGTTTCTCTCCCACTCCAGAGAGCGGCACTACTGGTAGCTTAATGTTTGTGTCTTCAGAATGATGTCTGAGGAATTTCAAAAATTAATGTGCTAATGAAGCTGGACATCACCTGCTGATGGAAAGTAGAGAATATATATTTTTTTTTGCTTTTCTCCCGTGTGTGACCTTTTCTTTTGCTTTATTAAACTGCCTTTATCTTGACGTATGAGGTTTTTTTTCATCTTGTTTTCTTTCCCATGTCGTCCTGCTGAGGAGGGGGAGCGATAGAGTGGTTTGGTGGGCACCTGGCACCCAGCAAAGGTCGACCTACCACAGACCTTTTTTGCACCCAATGTGGGGCACAAGGAATTCGAGATCAGGATAGTAATTGGGAGAAGAACAATTTTTGTCATTCAATCACTATTTTTCTCAGTCAGAATGAAAGAGAAGTAACACACAGACACATACACAGGTGTACATGTGTGCAGAGCATCTCTCTCTCTCTCCCTCTCTCTCTCTCTCTCTCTCTCTCTGATAGTTCCTTAAGGAGATTCATCATACTTGAGTTTATGAGCCTTGGATCACCTATGGCCAGTGGCTTTAGTAATAACAGGGTGGAAATGTTCTTCATCAGAGTTCAAAGGAAATTTCTACCAGCCCCTGCCAGACATTGCTTTCCCCCAGCCCCTCAGCATTTTACTGTAATGACTTCCTTAGAATAGACAGGATATAAAAAGCAAGACAGCTTGCACATCTTTGAAATGTGTCTTGAAATATTGTAAGCTCTCTAAACGAAGGGCATTTGGATAGTTTTATAGTGTGGTGTTTCAAGCTTTTTTGCCATGCTGGAAGCATGGTGCCTGGGAAGCACCTGCAACACAGTGAGCTGTGAGCCTTAGGGCTGCATAATGGAGCCATATTTCCGTATTTAAAGCAAAGATTGTACCTTTTATTGTCTATTATAGTCTTTGACCATTGGAAAACTGCCTCAGTTGGACAAAGTCTGAAGACCCACCTTATCACCTAATAAAATGCTGCATAGTCCTACTGTTAATCCCACTGGACACAGCACATTTATACAAGAAGCAAGGATGGCCAACATTGTTAGCTGAATCTACATCATCTTCTAATGATAATCAGAGCTACCAAGAGCTCCCCGTCCTCTTGAACGGGGACAGGCTGAAATGCCTCCAACTATTTTCAAATCTTGAAAATTAATTATGGACTTTATTTTTGTGGACTAAGTAGTGAAATCATAGCACTTGGAGGAACAAATGCTTTAAAATACTGGTTGGACCCAGATGACCAGCTTGATTATTTTTATCCAAGGTATAAAAATACCAGACATGTATTTTTATCTCCCTTTGAAGGAATATATGGATTAGAGGGTAGGTTATAATACTTTCAAAGAATCTTGAGAAATAAGAATTATAGGCACTTCAGAGAATTACCTATATCCCTCTAATAAATTCTCCTGAGGTTTGTCTGAACATGGTGGTTGTTCAGAGAAGGCCAGAAAAATGCCTGGGGGACATCATAGTAACACTTTTACCCCGTGTGACAAGCAAGGGGATAGTGGGGAGCACGGCAGAAAAGGCACACATTAGGTAATGCCCCCCATTAAACTGCAGATGTGTGAAGTAGTTTAAAACTTTTACTGTGGCTTTTACTAGACCGTGATACAGTCCCAGCCTCTTTGCAGTTGCCAATGTAGCCAGTTGCTCACAAGTTACAACAAATTAAAAATACCTAATGCTCAAGCTATTCTACACTCAGAGGTGGGGTAGGAAGTCCCATACAGATAATATTTTGAGTGGTTATGCAGCCAGGTTCCTCCTGTGCCTTGTGATCCTCCTTGTAAGAGACATGGCGTTACCCATTGCTGCTTCACTGCTTTGGAACAGCAACACAGGTTCAACCTAAGGAGTAAACTTCTCAAATCCTTCCTGATGCTGTAATTGCTCTTTAGAATATTGATAATTGAATGGTTATGTAGCTGGGGTGTTTTTTAATGCCAGTTACTGATTTAAGTTAATGTAATTGACAGCTTTGGTACACAAAGTTTTCTCTCAACTTAAAATGCATGAAAAGTTATAACTTTATTACCAAAAGTTGTCTTGTTCCTGCCTAAGTGAAGAAGTCCTAACATGAGTTGATGCATCTCCATGAGTGACTTTGGTCTCAGTGACTTCACTGTCAGGCAGAGAGCTGAACGTCAGCCATAGGTCTTTGATGGAGAGGGGCCATATGGAGGAGACCTCCAAAGTAGCAGTGAGACAGTGAGAAGGGACCTCTCATAACATAGGAACTAAAGGAACCCAAAAAAATAGTCACATGGCAGGTTCTAAAATAAGTAAAAGACTATGATTATTTGTTCACCCTGCATGCAGTTATTAAACAATGAAACTGTTTGTAATAGAATGCTGTAGCTACTAGAATTGTACATAAGTTCAAAAATCATTAGACAAATTATTGAGAGAAAGAGTCATTGAAGACAATGAAAAACACCAGCATAGAGACTCAGGTTTAAAAATTCCTAAACCCCAGGCTGGCAGAAGTTCGCAGAATATACTGGAGAAGTACCATGGTATCTTCTCCACATAACCGCAAGATTCTGTAGGAAACTGGAGCAAAGTAGATGGACCACTGGGCTGATCCATTATTACATTATTATCTTCTAGGTATTAACAACTGAGCTGAGCACAGTGCAGTCTGCAAGTCTTTGGATGGCTATTACTTCATGCACTCCTATTAAAGCATTGTTAAAGGATTCCAGAAAAATCTCCTGGGGTCTCCAAATGATCTTAAAATTGGATAATTCTATATAGTTCAGTTCAGACAGATGAATATGTCTTATTTCCACATGGAAATTCTGAAATAGGCACAGAAGGACAGCTAGAGAGCATCACAGCAAACAGAAAAAGATGGTGAGGAGAAGAGAGAGGGTGGCAACATTTGCAGGGATCAACAGCAGGAGATGAAGGCTTTGGCCTCCTTGGGCTCTTTCCCATGCCCAGGGAGAATTAATTGCTCCAAGTATCCATCCCTTTTCAGCCCTATGGTTGGCCATAACAGCAGGAAAAGAATGCATCTCCTGGGCCCATTTTTGCATTTACTTTAAGCTTTTCATTGTAAAAGCAATGCAAACTGGCTTTAGTATAAGTGAGGATTAAAAGTTGCACATATTGTTATGAAATCACAGGGGACCAAAGTGAAATCTGATATATTACTACACACATTTGTTGAATCACCTCCCATTAGAACCTGATTATCTTTTCAAACCAATTTTGTAAATGAGCTGTAATATTTTATATCCACTCAAAGCTTTTCAGCCCAAACCACTTAACAAGCTTAAAGACCTGGAGTGGGAACCAGGTTTCGTTCTGTGCATGGACAGCACCTGGCACAATGAGCGTCAGTTACTGCATCAGGTTCCCATGTGTTGCTACAATAGCTATACCACTAATAATATGAATAGTAGAATGGAAATATTGACATTTCTGGGTCAGAAAATATTAGACAAAGAACGAATGAGGCAAACCTTAATTTTGAAATAAGGAATTACAGAAAGTAACCAGAATCCAAGCTGAAGAGAAGTATAGATTCTGGTCTGATCTAAAAGACACACCTCATTAACACATATATCAGAGTCTGTTTGTGATTAAGTCTGTTCTGTCAAGAACAAAAACTATTTTTAAATAGGGTTAATAAGTCATGTGTGAGGTATTCTCATGAATTGTATTTTCTGCTTTGTTGCCTGATCAGGTAAGCTAAAGAACATAGCAAAAATGGGCACTGTCTGGGGAGGTAAGACACCACTGGATGTCATTATTTCTCCTGCTTTGAAGTTGAAGCAAATCTTCTCTAGAAGTGGAAAATACGGCTATTACAGAAGGTAGTTGAGTTTGATTTCGAATGTTCTTGGTAGTTTGGAATGCTTCTTAATTTAAAATACCTTTCCAAAGTCAGACTTCTTCATGAGTCGGTGGAAACATACACATCCCTTTGCAAACGCAAGCAAAAACTTTGAACGGGCTAGTTTTGGTACAAATTGGTCAGTCTTCAAATGGCTCAACTAACTGGACGAGCCTCTCTACCCTCCAGGCTGCTCAGACACTCACATTGTGCTCTCTGAGCCTGCCCTCCCCAGTGACTTCAGAGCAGACAATTTTGTGGTAATATAAAAGTAAACTAGAAACTAAGCATAAACTTAGTCATAAATGTCCCTGAGCATTTGAAATCTTGTCATTAATATTATGGAGTCCATTCCTGCAATCATCAGAAGTACTGTTTATTTGAGTGCAATAGCGGGCACATAAGCCAGATGGAAAGTACCAAAATACAAAGTATCACACTTAGTTACTGCACAGGCATTTCCTCTAAGCAAACACTGGTAAGCACTACTGGTGGCTACGTTAAAAGTCAGGATTTCATTTTATATCTTTTATTTTTCTAGCCTGAGATATAAGCAAATGACTAGGAGCTCAGATATTTCTCTGTTAATAGCTCTCAACGTTTGAACATTAATTACCAGAAAATGGCTCCCTTGCTTCCGTTATCATTAGTAATAAACTTACCAGTCTCTGAGACTAAACATTGATAAAGAAATATTTTTCACATGTTCCTTATATTTATTTTCAGAGCTGAAGCAGCAAGCTAGGTTATCTAATGTTGCATAGCAGCAGTATTATTGATTTTTACCTTCCAGATCTTTTTACCCTATCTGCTATACCATTGTACATATGAGGTGTATCTACATCACAGCCACTGAATATCTGTCACTGATGGCATCACTTGATGAAATAGGTTACCACAAGCACAGCTGAAGGACTTCTTTGGTTCATAGACTGTCCATATTTTGAAAGATAACAAGGAAAGAACCCAGGTTAATATCCAGACCTGGCTGAGTTGAAACAGTGATCGCTGACAAGAAACATGTGTTTGTAAATCAGACATACTATGGGGAGAAGTAACCTAATAATATCTTTTTGCAGAAATACTTTATAAAGGTAAGCTGCTCCTGAACTCTGTCTTGCTGCTGTTAGGACTTTTCACTATTTATTTCTAAAACCATAAAGCCTCAAAGAACCTCCTATCTTGTCTACATTGTCTACCTACAACAATTTGCTGTATTTATACATTGTGTTTGGTCATGCAAACAAAGTCATAAATCTTTTGTGTCTGCAGAAATACAAGAATTTATGAAGGGAGAGATTGATAATTTTTTTTCTGATTATATAACAAAAAATGCATTACACAAGTGAGATTTGAAATTAATTCTCATCATTGTGGGCCAAGTGAAGGCACAAAAGATGATACTTACTGAACTGAAAAAGTGAGGGAATTAAGACAGGATTAGTCAGTATGGACATCATGAGATCAAAAAGGGAAAGCATGAAAAACTGCTGTTCAGAATTGAAGTAAATATTTAGAAGTGCTCAAATTGAGATAATAATTTTAAGAGCTAAAGGTATATTTTCATCTGTGTATGTTAACAAGTTAATAATGAACTTTTTAAGAATTTCTAGAATGACTTTATTATCTAGCATTATACGCTAGATAGCATCTCTAGAAATGCCAGAACTATTTGCCTTGTTGCCAAAGACACAGCCAAAACACTAAGTTTGGAGTTAGCAGGTGCTTTCCCAGCAAATGGAAAAACATTAATGTATAAGTGTTTTCTTGAAAAATTTCACAAGGAATAAAACCCGCTCCCAACCAGCTCCACATATGATTATTTTAGTTAAACTGTTTGGAATTAAATCTTAACGAGGGACCAATCTGAAATCTGTAGAAATCTCTGGAACCCTTTCTATTAATTTGATCAGGTCTTTCACGAAGAAACACATTTATGAGTCCCAAAGATGGAACTCATTAAAATAAATTTCCTTTATTTTACATACGTAATTTAAATGATTTTATATTTTATAATTCCCTATGAAAATATTTTATTATAAGTCACATAATGATCATAGAATTATACGTAAGTTCCATTGATACAGGAACTAGGAGAAAAACATTTGCTGGTACAAATAAACATTGTTCTATCAGCTTTTAAAAAACCTTATTATTTGCAATAACAAAAGATAAAGGTATATGTTAGCTCTTACACTCTTTTCAACAGCACAAACATGATCATCACCTTTTAAGTACATGTTATAAATAAGATTTAGTGAAAAAGTGATTCAGCAAGATCCACTGGGGAAAGTGGGTGAAAGGTATCTGAAGCGTTTTTCCTTGACTAAACTAAAACCTCCCAACATCCCAGCCTTAGCTCATGGCATTGTCAAATGTGTCCAGAACCCCTGTGCAAAAGATGCCTGCTGTCATGCAAGAGGAAGGATGCTCAGCCTTACGGGTAATACTTTAGAGGAACACTATAAAAGGGTTTTTCTGCAGTGGTCTAATAGCTTGAGACAACTAGTAGTACAATATGTAGAGGTCAATTGCATGGCTTTCATCATGGGAAGGATGGAGATCTTGACTGTAAAACGGCAACAGAGGCTATTGCACCCTAAGTGCTGGCAACCTGATGTGAAATCATGGAAACAGAATGACATAAAAAAGGATTTTTTTCTTGTATTTTGTTCCTTCCTCTCCCTTAGAGCT
>NW_010168223.1:173057-186898 GCF_000695765.1 Mesitornis unicolor | reverse complement strand
AGGAATGTGCTTCTTGGGAAGGGAACCCATGTTATTGTTTGATTTCTGTTTTCTGCCAAGGGTACTGGCAGAAACCAAGGCTTTCCTGCTGCTGGAACAAGAGAGAGGAGTTTGCCCAACTTCTTAATTTTTTCTACTAATTTCAGTGTAAGGGAGCTGAATGACAGTACAGAATGCTTAAGTGCCTGCCATTTTACAGCTGTTTTGATAGACTGCCTTTTGCAAGCATCAGTTATTTATAGTGTCCTGAAAACTGACTCCACGGCCCATGAACAATACTGTAAATGCTAGTAGTATTAAAATTTTTGATTCCTAGAAAGAAAAATTCTTGGTAAATCTTTTGAGTTTACATGCCAGAAAACTGCTAGTCAAAAAGTTAGGGGGCTAACTTTAAAAAACTAAAAATTGAAATAGTTTCTTAGTGTTAGAAATGCAGAACAACAGCAGGACTACCATTAAATAAAAATCAAAAAGAGAAACTGACTACAACTGAATAATCTGAAACCAGAACCTAGAAAACAACATTTTTTTTCCATTGATAGTTTATTTAATGTCCATGGCAAAGCTCTCCTGGCAAAACCAGAACTTCAGCCCCTCAGACAATGGTCATTGGGAATGCTTCATACAAACTAAACATAAACAGGGATTAAGCACATACATTATACTTTGTTGAAAAGTTTTAAATTTGTCATTTCTGTTTGGCCTTCATACTTAACAAAGCAACCATTACAGGGAATTTAGTTAAGGTTAATATAAAAATTTTTGCTTTTATTCCTCAAATGTGTATGTTATTTTGGACCTTAATGATCCAGTCTTCCCATTGACTTAACAGAGTTTGGACAGGGCTCAAAATTGACTTGTAAGGTAGACAGGTCTTGTAAAGAATACTTTATTTTTTTATATTTGCTTGTTTATTTTGTTTCTTACATTAAGGTAAGGAATCAACCAAACTGGATGTATATGTTGTTAAGTTAAGATAGAAGGAGGGAGAGTTTAGAGGCTTATTTCATTGTTCGCAGTGGAAATGTTTATGTGATCTATGTGAAAACTATTCCTAAATTGAAGTAAGTTGAACTGTAATTAAATAAAACAAGGTGTTTTTATTGATCACATATCAACATTCAGCAGTTATCTATTCTAGAAACACCAAAACAGTGATTTACAATATATGTCCTAATTAGTCTCCGAAAGTACTTAATTTTATCTTGGTCTTATCTATGTAACATTAGAGAGTGATTTGTCACAATATTAAATCTTTTTTGCCACTATTAATGTCTCAATAGACTTTTGTGTGTACCATCCTCTAGATAAGAAACATTTACAGATATACACAGTGAAAATATTGGAAAAAACCAAAATCTTAAAAATTCCTGTCTTTAAAACAAATATGAAAAGGATAAATTTCTAAACCCAAGTTGTTGTTCTCCTTCAACTTCAAAGAGAGAATTAATATTTAAAATATCTAGAGTACTTGAAAGAAAAAAACTCTTGAAGAATTCTAATGTGCCTAATATGAATTTTTAAAAAGGGAAAAAAAATCCTTTGAGTCTTTAAAATAAATAATACTATTTTTGTGTGTCAGTTTTTCTTTAACATCAAGTTTTTTGGCTGTTTTATTGAAACTTCAACAGACAGTAGCCTATTTTTCCACAGACTTAAGCACCTGAGATTTCTGGCTAACGAACAAAAGACCAGTAAAATTTCCTATAAAATGTAACATTACATGAGAACTTACACGATGTTTATATAATATATTCCAACATTTGCTTTTTCAAAAGCAAACTTCTTGATATTTGCAGGAAAAACATCAGCTGCATTGCAATGCAAAAGTGGAAGTGATAGCTAATGAATACAAATAAACAGAGATGTTTTCTCTGGAATCACCACTTGCTTCTGGAGTACCTCTGTTTCCCACTTGAAGATCAATAAACACCAAGCATAAAACTTCATGAAATCCTTTCTGTTGCCTTTAATGAGCTATGGATTGGACTTTAAATTCAAGATAGAGATGAACAAAGAGACATTTTAAATGAGAAATTACTGGACCAGAATAGATTATGAATATTTTCAACACATTTTAACAAATTTTAAACACATTTACTCTTGTGATTCTTCATTACACATAATTTTAGCAAAAAGATCCACCAATGACTATGGATTCACAAATATTAGCTAGCTAAAGGCTAGGCTATAATGGAGTTTATGCATCTTAGTGGCAATGAATAAGGACAGCACTTCAGAGCCAGGAATGGCAGAAATAAAGATACCATTACTACAGGGTTCCTTTCAAAAGGAAATAGGCCCAGATATTCAAAATAATACACTTTCTATAAATAATCTATTTATTTTAATCCTCATCAACAATAAAACACTAATTTCAGATAAAAGCCTCCTCAAATTTAAGTATTTTCTGGCAATTAGTATTTCTAGCACAAGATTTTACTCAGAATGTGAAAAATTACATAGAAAGCTCTGTAACAGAGGAGAGCATTTCAATATATTTTGCCATTTCTGTAGATCATATGTGAAAGTATTCTGAAGAGAAGACACTTCTGGGTTAATAAAACAGCACTCATCAACTGGACCTCCTAAGCTTCTGAATAAGAACAAAACATGGGATTTCTGACAGTAGGAGTCATATTTACTTCCCTCATTGTACTTTACTTCAAGTTTACTAAAAAATCCTTTATCTTTTAATTGCAAACAGGTCAACAGTTTCTAAGGTTTCACCAAATTATACACCCACACCTTAATTTGAGTTCAGACTTCACAGAATTCAAATAGAGATTTGAAATTAAATTCAACAAGGCAAATTTAAGCCACTATGGACTGATACATGTCTACTACCCCTGTTCTCTGCATCCTCAACTTCCAAGTGGGCATAAATCTTTTATGGGAAACAAGCATCAGAGTAGTATTTCCCAAAGGAATGTTTCTGGTCCTCTTTTCTTGAATCTAGTTCTATAAGACAGAAAGCACCAAACCTGGCATGCTAGAAATCAACTCATCTCCCATTGAAATTCAAGGATATTGCAAGTATCAGCAGGTGCTTGTTGCCTACCAAAA
Organism: Mesitornis unicolor; assembly: GCF_000695765.1. Taxonomy (NCBI): domain Eukaryota; kingdom Metazoa; phylum Chordata; class Aves; order Mesitornithiformes; family Mesitornithidae; genus Mesitornis; species Mesitornis unicolor. The sequence goes on along the minus strand of NW_010168223.1, from coordinate 183,832 downwards.
TCTTCCCATACACTCATCTTAATGCTTTTTTCAGTCATCTTGGTTCAAATCTAAGAAAGGTTGAACTCATGTCCATCTGATTGCTTTCTAATAATAGCTCTGAACAGGTTTGGTGACCATTGCATGGGTACTAATGGATAGGTTTCCATATACAAAACGCTACCAATAAAAACTCCTGTTCTTGACAGAGAGGCAGTGGGTTTAAATGCAATCTCCCTTTCTTTTCTTCTTTAGTGATAATTCCTTAAAAACTCTTTTCTCTCATGTAAGCAACTTACAGCCCTCTTCAAAGTATCTGAGATATGGGTTCAGGCTTACAGGCAGTGAATGTGCCTGTACATTTTTTCCCCTAACATATATTGAATTTTGGAAGTGGTTCTGATTACTGGTTGATGCTCTTAGACCTTTCTGCCTGTTGTCAGTACCCAGTCAAAAATTAATGAACTACCCCCAATTTTTAAGGAATGACTACTTCAAGAATTAGCTCTAAGTAAAAATATTAAATCAAAATTTCCTATTCCTGCAGAAATAAGGAAAAAGCCACATCAAAATGTTATGTAATCAGCATTAATTTTATCTTGGTCTTATCTATGTCACATTAGAGAGTGATCTGTCACATAATTAATTCTTTGATTGTTCCAAGATTCCCAAAAGTTGATTATTCCAAGATTCAAGTCCTGTTTCACATTAAGACCACACCACAAGGTTACTTGTCTCAGCTGAATGTTGCTGGATCCACCCTTAACCTGCTGACCCTTGTCCCAGTCATATTGCGGTTTCCTAGACGGGGTAAATTCCTATTGCAGGGGAACAAAAATCTCACCATATTTCACTGTATATGGTTCAGAAAAAGACAGGATTGTTCACACTGATATCAAACTTACATGTATCCCTCTCTTTTGTCCTCTGAAGTCATGGCCACTGTTCTATCAGTTCTGCTTCGATCTATGCTTTAACCTCCAATTACTTCATTAAGTATCACTTACCAAAGCTTTTCTTTTGCTTAGTGGACAATGCTTACTATTACTTCAGATCTGCATACACGAATTTGAGCAGAATGGCTTGATATGATAACAGAGGACCATTGATCAGAAATGGAGCTGGACTGGAAGATGTTCAAACAGCTTTGACTCCCCAGTGTTGAGGGTTATGTATGGATTCTGTCTGCTTCTTCATAAATAACGAACATAGATAAAAGCTCTTTAGCCCTCTGTTGAAGTCAGAGAGTCTGAGTAGGTCTTGAATCAGCTTTATGTCATAATTTCTCACAGTCATCCCACTGTTCTGCTGTTTTCATTTAAAATGAATATAAACTATCCAGATTTAGTGTGAGTGTCTGCTTTCAGGAGCAGTGCACCTAGGGATTCATGAAGTATGTGAAACAAATTCTCAGTACCAGCTTTTAAACAGGGATTGAGACTAAGTAATGGAAATAGCAGAGCCCATGGGATTGATTAAAAGTGTGTTGAGTTCTCTAATATTCAAAGCGTGGTAATTAGAGCACTATATGACACAGAACTGTAAAATTCAGTTGATCAGATGCTCACATACGTGGGCTTTCCTTGCAGTGGTTACCAAACACCAGAAGTGTTCATTACATGTCATGGAAAAAGCATTACTATTTAGGAACCCAAGACATTGCGCACTGAATTCACATTCCTGTTACAGTAAAATGCTATTTTTCTGGAACACGTCATACTATTCTGGAAGTCTATCCAAGGACCCGTATTTTATGTCTGAGCAGGCCATGGTGATTACACTCCTCTGTGCGTCATTTGTTTCTCTCTGAAAACCGTGCACCTAACCACTACCCAAAAAAGAGCATAGAGGTTGTGGGGAAAGGAAGACACAATTCTCCCTTTCCTCTACTCAGGATGGAAAAGCTGATATAAGAGTAATAACCAAAAGACGGGTCTTTCCTACATTTATTGTCACATTTGTTGTAGCCAGCAACATTTCTTTAACAATAGTCATTTACAAAGGCCTGGCTTCTGTGGAAAGATTTACTAACAGCCTTAAGTGGAAACTCCACTATAAAACCAACATGTTCCTGGAAATAGTACTACAAAGATATAAAAATAATGCCCAAAAGTAACCCATTGATGCATTTACTGTAAAACCCCAGAACTTAAAATAAGATAACCTCAAAACATAAAATGAATACATTTTTTTCTTTCCTTTTTGAAACACAGAATTATCTCTAATGTACTAAATACTAGACTAAAAAAAAGCATATTGTGATTGGAGCTAGCAATATTTTCACATTATTCTCAATTTAATTTCTACAAGACAGAATCTGGCAATATAATAAGACGTCTCTTTAAAAATAAAAAAAGAAAGAAGAAAGAAACAAAATGAAGGTAAGAAAGTTCATCAGGACTGAATAATACTGACTGACTTTCTATCGTTCTCACTACTCCAGTTGCTGAGCAGTCAAATAATAAAGGAAAACATACCACTGTCTCCAGAAATGCTATGTCAACAAAAACTCCTTACGTTGGCATAATACAATATCTGTTTAACTTATCAAGGGCAAATTTATTATACAGGATTTGGTGGGGTTGTTTATGTAGTCATTAGCACAATGGCACTCAGCTCTCAGATGTCAGTTGTGCTCTTCGAAAGATGAAATGCTGCAGCTGGTTGGGAAATGAATGAAGGCCAAAGTCTGAGTCATAAAATAGTGGACTTAATGAAAAAAAAAATCTATTGCTAGGATTTTGTGGATGTGTTGGTTGGTTTATTTATTTATTCATTTACTTATTTGTTCTTTCAAAATAATGAGCAGGTGTTAAAGACTATAAAGAGTGGCATGCTGAAGTGTTCATTAATATTGAAAAGCCTTATAGTAATTTCTTCTGCACCTTGCTATAAGAATATCACACTTTACTAATGGGCTCATAAAAGAGCTTTCCCAAACATCAAAGTAACAGAATGAATTCCTACGATAATATTCAACTGCCTAAATTCTGTGCCTTGCTCTGTCTCAAATTCCCAATTATAAAAGTGAGATAACCATTTGAATTCTAAAAATGTTCCAGTTTGCTCAAAGATGCCTGCCAAGAGTCTTCCTGCAACCTTGTCCTTGTAAAACATGGCTTTAAGGAGAATTTTGGTAAAACGCTTCTTCACACATTTATTGTTATACATTTAATTGACAGGAGCATTGCAAGGATTAAATCAACAGTGTTTATAAAATGCATGGAAGATACACTTTCAGAAGTGCTTTAATAAAAGTGACCAGCAGATAAAAGTGGCAGATGAAATTTAGGTTAGAGAAGTATAAAGCAGTGCACACAGGAATATTAATCCTTGCAAAAAATAATTCTATAAAACAATTCTACAAAACTTCAACTCAACATATGGTATGAAAAAGAAAACAGAACAAAACAAAACAAAACAAAACAATGACAAATAGAAGGCCAGGAATAATTAAGAAAAGAAAAGAATAGACAACATTAGTCATCATTATGCCACTGTATCATAGGATAACAGAGTCATAGAATGGTTTAGGTTGGAAGGGACCTTAAAGATCATTTCCAAACCCCCTGCTATGGGCAGGGACAACTCCCACTAGACCAGGTTGCCCAAAGCCCTGTCCAACCTGGCTTTGAACACTTTCAGGGAAAATGATAAAGTGTAAATCTGTGCTTCATCTGCCTTGTAAGTATTATCTGTGGTTCTTGTCTCCTCATTATGAAAAAGGTGCAATTAAGTTGGAAAAGGCTCTGGAAGTCCCTGAGCCACAAATTTCTGAGAGAGTGTCCTGAGTCACTATGAATGATGGCATGCCTGCCTGTTCTCTGACTTTTTTTCTTGTACATCCCATTATCCATCAATCCTGGAGACAGTACAGTGAGCTGGCTGGACCTGTGGGCTGGCCTGGCACATCATTTCTTATGTTCTTGACAAATTAAAAAAAAAATGAAGTGGCATGGTAGTTTGCTTTAGTCAGTGTGCTTGTCTGAGAGTGAAAAGGGAGGTGTCCTACTGCATACAGAAGAAAGACAGTAATTTCACTACTGTTGCTGCCTTGGTTTACCAGAAGACCAATAGATTTAGAAAAACATGGAGAAGGCTGAGCATTCTTAGGGAAGCTGAAACTGATATTTAGGTGACATCTTAAAGCAAGTCCTATTTCTCACCAGCAGCATATAAGCCCTGTCAAGATTCAGCTACAGTTAAGTGCTCTTCATCCAAACTCTGAGATAACTAAAGAATCTCTTACTGTGCTGACTGTACCGAATGCTGGCAGTGCATTCCATTGGCAGGACAAAAGAGGGGACAGAGAAGACAACAAAACAGGGTGCAACTTTCTCTTTAGAGTTATGATTAGTACCTTCCATAACAATTAGAAAGGACTTGAGTATTTCAGCGGGACTTCCTGCTAAAAGGATACATTGTAGGATGCTTGCTAATGCAGCACACATGGGGCAGTGCTGCTTGAAAACAAGGAGGACCAGGGCTTCAGTAACAAAGCAGAGATCCAGCACATCCTTGGGAATGAACCTGATCTCTTGACCTACCTGGGACCTGTAGAGACTTGGATCAGAATGACATTCCAAGTCACAGGCCTGATTCTTACTTTAACTGTTCCTCTTTTGACAAAACCCCACTGGAAGGCCACAGTGGAAAGTAGACAGAAAAAAACCTCCAAAAAACAAAAGTCCAGAAGTAAAAGGAATTGTGGTCATCCCACTGAATATGTTTTGATGGGAGTTGAACAGCCTCAGGGAACACAACTTGCTGCACAACAACTTCTCCAAGCATGTGTCACTGCTTAAGTTCAAAGACAAACACCAGAAAGAGTAGACTGTAATTTGCATGCCCAGGGGGTCAATACCCATAGATAGTCTAGAATGACCTAAGAATATGCAATAAAAGAGTGCTGTCTTGTGGTTATTGACATGACATAGTTCATGTAATGTTTCTCTATTAGGTAGTATTATTAATCCCATGTTTTCTTGCATAATGAGAGAGAAACATGAAGATGCCTTTTTAAAAATTTATTAGTATTATCATTCTTAATCCCTTCACTGCAGCTAATGCCACAGATGAAGGAAACTAGCATGACTATGTTTATATTGCAGTCCTTCCTCCATGTATAAAATGAAACTAGCTCTGCAGCTTCTTCTATACACACTGTGGTGTCTCTTAATATCATACAGCACTTCTTCTATTGCTGAGAAGTGGAGGAGCATAGTGCATCGGGCCCACAACTCCACTAAAGCACACAGCTCTGCATTGGCCTTGCATGAGGCTTTTGCTGGAATGACAGAACACACAGCAAGCCACACCAAGACCATCATTCATTAGTGACCTTTAAGGTTTATCCATAAAAATAAATTTTAAATAAAATTCAATTAATAGTTCATTGAATTAAAAATCTTCTTCCAAAACTTTTCTGAGGGTTTGCAAAACTTCTAAGGACAATTATAAATTCAAATGCTTATAGAGAAGTATTTGTTTTCAACTTCAGAAAATATTCATCAGCTTATAATTGGGAGCACAAAGACTAACTCTTTACAAACGTTTAAATGCAGCCCATTTAACTATGACTTTATTAACATTATGGAAGCACTGAAAGCAACTCTATAACCAATGTTCAATTAGGCATGAAAACAAATAGTGATTGAAACCAAATTACTACAGATATGTTGTGCTTTCCAGGCAAAACATCTGGAAAACTGCCCTAGCAGGGCCATTGAGGCTTTCCTTTATGTCAAGGGATCCCTGGCAATCTGCACAACCTTTAGTACTAATTTCTGCAAGTTATCAGTAAGAGACACAGATGTTAGGTTAATGCTTGCACATGCTTTTTGACATGAATCTTATTGCAGTGCTGCAGGTACCATTACATTAGGACAGCTATCAGTTAGTGTGGGTTTTAGAGTGGGTTTGCAAATAATTTCAGCTGAGTGTTTGGACTGGATCTGAAGCATTGCCATAATATTTTTCCCTGACCAAGACATTCCCACTTGAGAGAAGCTTTTCTAAGAGTAAGGTCTTTTACAGAAGCTAAAATTAGCCAGAATCTTACATACTTGGTAAATATTGTAAAGGAAAATATTGTAAAGCCACCTAAAATAAGGGTTATTCACATTGTTTCTCATCACTCTTTGCATTAAAGAAACTGTGAATCAATGAATGCCAACATATCAAAAATATATTACAGACCATAAAGCAGTAAATTGTTAGTAAAGAACAACATCAGGGGAAGAAAAATCAACTCTGAAAAAAGTGCTTTAACTTCTATAAAGTAGAAACATGTTTTCATTGATGGGGGGGGGGAACCTTCTCTCCTGGATCACAGAAAATCGTTGGAGAAGGAGTTGCCTCCAAAGCATCCTAGATCTAAGCCTGCACAGAAGGGAGCCTCATGGCCGTGGGGAACTCCAGGTGAAGGACGATGTGCAGGCAGAAGCAGTGGTGACCCTCATGATTCTAAACTGCTCCTCCCCCAGACAGAGAAATTAGAATTAAGTTTGTTGTGTGTCCTCCTGAAGTTGAGAGGTCCCAGTTCTCTTGTAGGTGGGTAGTGCAACTGCTTTGCTCTCCTTCTCTTTTTCCATGGCAAATGAACTCACCAGAGGCAGACCTTTTTGCATGATTTCTTTTCATCAGTCATCACGTCCATCCATCAGGTACAGAAACATCTGGGCAAGCTAGTTAATGTGTAGCTGACTTCAGTTAATGTTTATAATTAAGCCATGAGATTCAACAAGCAGTGCATTTCTGAGGGATTATGACACATCTCAGGTGCAGTATGAGGCACTAGCCAAAAGCCAAGTGACTTCAGCTACTCAAAGAGTGCAATAATCCCTCAGAAATCTATTAACCGTGAGTGCCTTATAGTTATTATGGTATGGAAACTCCAAGGTAAAAAGGTCATACCTGTGCTTTTAATGAGAAATATTGACATATGTATGACATCACTGTCAGCCAATCAGAAATCACCATTGTTACCCAGTGTTTGCAAATCATTTTATAAGAGCCTAAAGTTATAAAAGTTTACAGTTCTCTGAAAATCAAATAGATCACTTACATATTGAAAATTCATTTTTGAAAAAGAAGCTATCTAGGAGACCACTTCTAGATCTATCCTTCATGTGTCTTTATGTTCATAATATGAACGATTCAAGTGCTGGAATTGTTAATGTGAATAATATTAAGCACATTAATTATTACAAACTATACATTTTCAATAATATTTGCAGGATTTAATGAATACCTATGTCTTGTCTTTTGGGTTCACACTCCTGCTTCTGTCTCAGCAGCCTAACTCTATATCCTTTTCAACTGGTTACTGAAAGAAATACTGGCCACCAAAATTGGACAAAGCTGGCGCATTCCAAATTCCAAGATATATTTTAGTCCAGATGGAGAAATAGGAGGAAGAAAATCACCTCATCTCTAGAAATCTCATCTGGGGAGATGACTCACTGACTTTTGCCAAAAGCACATCAAAGATGACTTTATTGTGCTAGGAGCCGATTTAACAACTCAGCAGTACAGTAAACTTGACAATCAAATGTAGCACCCAGAAACCTTTTCTCATGGTGCTTAAATTTCTAGCAACAGATGTAATCACAAAAGTCAAACCAGAGAAAGGAACTTGCTATTTGTCAAATGACAGCAAAACACATATTTTGTATATGATTATTTATTCGGAGGACAGCAAAACTATGTGCAGATTTCCTTCAAAATTTGAAAATATTCCTGCCTACTAAAAAATGGCAATTTGCAAGAAATTTATACTACTGCACCAGTTGGTGACTCCTGCTCTGATAATGTGCTCTACTGGGCATGATGAAGGACCACTCAAATGTGTTTTTTTTTTTTAATCACATGAATGTGACTGAACAACATTAAGCATTCACTACATAATGGTTTGAGAAAATAAGTGGGCCTTTCTTTATGACTTGCAGAGTCAACAAATAGGCTCTGTCAGGCCAGCAAGAAAAAGTGAGTGACAGATCTAAGAAGCTTTTCGGAAGAACACATTGATATTTGAATCTGCAGTTTCCATGCCCTAGCTGATGTCAGACGTTGGGTGAGAGCCTAGATATCAGGTAGCCAAGACAAGCATCTAGCTGCCACTTAAAAGCTATCTCTTTCAGAGAAGAACTGAAGTAGTATTCTTCCTATGTCTGTGCCTGCCAGGCAGCAGACAGATGCCCGCTGTGTTAGCTAAACCTCCCATACTCTAGAGTGCAGCGTGCATTGCATGAAACTGAGCTATAGATTACAGAGGACCACAGCAAAGGATGGACTCATGGATTTCATCCCTAATTCTTGAGCCAAGGGCATTAATGGAAATACAACAGAAGTCAAACGATAGAGTCACAAAAGCCCCTTTTTTTTGTAAGCAGTGATGACATTATGAAAGCACTGGTCATAGAAAGTAACCCTGGATCAAACTGATCACAAATTGAGTCGGTTTACATGGAAAGTGAAACAAATAAACTCAGAATATATTTCAGAAAGAGAAACTTAGGGACTTTAATATAGCCAGTGTGTGAAGTGAACTGGACTTCAGAATTCCCAAATATCAGCATGGAGGAGGCTCAGCCCACTGGAACTCAAAACTTTCTGGAGCTGGCAAACTCAGGAAATGGAAAATCACAGGGAAGAGGTCTGGAACTGGGGTAGAGCACTGCCAGATGGCTTACAGAAACAAGGGGATAGAAAAGAATCATGCTGAGGTAGAGGAAAAACAACTCAAAAAGTTTAATACAGTCAGATCAGGAGAAATGACTAATCTCCTTGCCTAAGCACTGCAAGAACTGGCATATGAAACATCAGCTCCAGTAGCAAGTGGTTTTGTTAGCCCAGCATATTGCATAAAAATTTCCTTGTGATAAGATTGTAGGACATGTAACTTCAACTGACGGATGTAGAACAGAAACCTGTGCACCAAAGACACGAGAAAATTGGGTAAACTGATGAAGAAAGACCAAAACACAGTCTTCTGTTAACAAAGTGTTGTTAAATACAGGAAAAGTGAATATTCTAGTAGGAATCTCTGAAACATTTCATATAGTGTCACATGGGAAATATTTAAAGTATAAAAGGAGAGGATTAGCTCCAGAAAGGACAAGTGGGTTCAGCTGCCAGATTTGGGCCATGGGAGCCTTTTTCTTCAGTTCAGATTAGCCAGGATCCTGTTGGTATTAACCTGCCTCTGTTGCGTGGTCCACAGATTGCTCTTTGTGCAGAGGTGACAAACAGATCATTCACAGCCATAGCCATCCTGCGCATGAGTGGAATTCTGGTATCTCCTGTGCTTTCTTTCTAACTTATACTAGTTTAGTTTCATTTGTAGAGTGAACCAGAAATTATGGATGTGTTCATGTCCTAAAAGTGATATCACTGCACACATGCCCAGTTACCAAGAATTAAGACCATTCCTTAGTTTGAACAGATCCCTCCAAACTTCCAAAATGCTGCTACAACCTGAACTGATAGAGGTTTTGTCAAGTTTGTCCTGATGTGACACAGCAGCCCTCCTGCAGATACACAAAGGGAACACTGGTAATGTAAATATCCTCATATGATCATTTGTAGCTTTCTGACCTCCAGTATTTTCTTTTTTTTTCCTCTTGCCTTCCAAAGAGCTGCTTATCTAGCATCTCAAAAGTCACCCTGGGATGGCTGAATTTGGTCCAGCATCCAGGATCTGATTCCACTTTCAGTAAAAGCAAGTGTTTTTTTAAAAAAAAACACAGCAACAAATCACAGTAAGTTCAGGAAACTGTGGCACCGTACACTTAAGACTTAAAAGGATGTTAACAGGCTGCTCTGCCCAAAAATCTTGAAATGGGAATCTATTTTGTAATACTCTTCCAGATTCTAAATATATCACAGCAAACACAAATTACCACTGTGCCACCAATGTGGTTATTAAAGCCTTGGAATGTCTTTTATTATACTGACTCCAGCATTATTTCAGTGTGCTGTCCCCAAAATAGCCATTCCATTACCCTAAGAGGCAATTAGCAAGCCTGTGTTCTCTGGGATGTTGTGATACAATGCTCATATTACAGATTTATGCCCATTGGATTCAGATCATAGTTGCTCGCAATCCAGGCCAACCAATGAGATAAAATTAGGCTTGCCAGATGAAAATTAGGCAGAATCACCAGAAAGGAAAACATTGTTTAGTTATCAGCTCTTCCAGGCATATCAAACAGTGGTGATTATGAAAGCTAGTGGACCTTTTGGGTCGACACAGACTATTTGTGGGTCTAGCTGAGGATAAGGTAAATATTAAACACACAGGGTGAAATGCTGGTTACACTAACAAAATTCCCACCTATTTCAGTGTGGCCAGGATTTCACTCTTCAGGGCTGTTAATTGCTCCAGCAGTTATCTGTACATGTGATGCTATAGGTTAAATATCCAAAATGAGACCGATCACCAAGAGGCCCTTAAAAATTAGACCTTTTTTTTTTAAAAAGAGGAACTCTATTAAAAAAAAAGGTATTTGACAGTGTCTATAAAAATCGAATTACTTTTCAGTGTAAAATGTAAGCTGAGGTGATAGCCAGAAAAAAAATTACTTATAAAACTTTGCTTGATATGGAAAACAAGTGTCAGCTCCTCACTGCTCTGTTGTTAATACATGAAAATACAAGAAAACATTTAAGGTCTGTGGGAGCTTATTGCTGATGAGTAATATTGAAAGCACCTTCATAAAATCCATAATGCAACTGGTAATCCTGAGTAGATCTCAGGGGTTTTCTCCCTTTCTTTCTCCGCCCCCCCCCCCCCC